>NW_010512030.1:0-207 GCF_000687285.1 Phaethon lepturus
CCCGGTAACCAGCCCAGGGGAGCCTGGAGCAGCCGCGGGGCTCTGCCAGGGCACCGCATCGGCCTTCTGCCCCGAACGGGCCTGCCTGCAGGAAGGGGGAAATATCGCCCCTCAAAATGGCGTTTAGCCCCTTCTTTCCACCCTGTGGAACCCGTCAGCAAGAGGAGATGGAGAAATGGGGTGTTGGACACGCAGGAAGACCCAGCG
>NW_010512030.1:368-4041 GCF_000687285.1 Phaethon lepturus
CCCCCAAAACTGCTCCTCCCTGGTGAAACCACCGAGTCCCCAGCTCAGAGCCACCGGCCCTGCTTCCCCACCAGCCCAGGCACCGCACGGGTGCTGGTCCCGCTCCTGTTGCTTACTGGTGACAATGTGCTGCACGCGTGCCTGGGGTTCTGCACTCCCAAATTGCCCAGAAGGCGTTGACTGACCTCCAGCATGGCAGCACCTCGCCGGGAAACGGCCGGTGCTGCCGGGTCTCTGCCGGCAGCAGAGCTGGCCATGCCGTTACTGCCTCCCTGGCTCAGTGCCGCGTGATGACGGTGACACCGTTGCTTGTCCATTGATGGCACAGGGACCTCCAGTCTGTCTTGGATCGGTGCTTTTATGGGAGGGAACCCTGGTGACATCCCCGAGGCACCGAGCACGGGCTGGAGGAGAGGAGAGGCATCAGCAGTGCCGGGGGGACCTGACCTTGGCTCGTGCCCTTCACGGGACTCATCTTGGCGAGAAGCTCCCCAAAGGGCGTGTGGTGACTCCCAGTGCTGCGGCACCTCTGGGCTGCCGGAGACAAGGGTGGCCGCACGGGGACCGCAGGGGGACAGGGATGGAGGGAGTGAGGCGGCGGCTGCCCAGTGGTCACCACACTTCCATGGGCCAATAATCCCTTAAGGGAGATTACCCAGATTGGAAGATTACTGGCCCTAATCCCATAAGGTCATTTGTTACAGTTAACTGGGGAGAGCTCCTCCGTCTGCGGCAGCGTGTGCTACAATAAGGCGGCTTCCAGGGGAGCGGTGGAAGCGAGCACTTATGCACAGCATCCTGGCCGGGCTGGGAGTGATTCACACTCGGGTTGGATTTTTTCCTGACATTAAGCAAAAGAGGCAGCGGGATTTGGGCTAGATGCCAACGCTGGAAAATGCTCGTTTTTTCTGTGGGGATGGCTGACTGGAGATCTACAGACTGGATCGGGGGCAGCCTCTTCCCAGCCACCGTCCCAGGCCTGGCTTCCACAGAGGCTCAGCAGGACAGGGGCACAGGGTGGGATGCAGGACATGGGTCGGGACACAGGATGCAGGATGCAGGATGTGCGTCTGCTTTTCTCCTGCAGCCTCACACTGCAGCATCCACTGCGGAGCAATTGGCTTCAGCTTTCTGCTGGGCATGAAGGCAGCATTTGATCCTTGTTGCTTTGATGGGATCAGAAGAGAAGAGCCCCTGATCTCATGATGTGTGCTGGGATCCTAACGAGAGCTGGAACTCCATTCACCTCCCAGGGCGACACATTTTTTAGACCAGTGGCAAAAAGCTCTGTGGGCAGTGAAAGCGCCGGCCATCCGTCCTGCCGCACATGCACGGACACAGCCTCCTGAGGCAGGGGGTTGGCTGCAGAGCTGGGAGCTGGGATGGCACTTGGGAAGCATGGCCTGGCTGGGTGGTGACGGTCCCCTTCAGCGGGCTGGAAACCTTCTCCCACCACCTCCACCAGCAGCCCTCGTGCTGCCCAGCGAGGCCAGGAGGAGGGAGTGCTTTCCAAGTCTGTGCCGGAGGGATGGGATGGGATAGGATGGGGACGGGCAGCAGCGGAGGGGCACGCAGTGACTGTCTGCAGTTGCCAGCAACAGTGCAGTGAAGGCAGGATTTTGCCAGGGATGTTGGGCTGCATGGAGGAGCAGGGGCCTCTCTCCCTGGGAATGGGGGGACCAGCTCGGCACCAGCGTGGGGGAAGCTGCAGCTGAGTCCGCTGTGGCAGGAGGGATCGCAAAGCCACGGGCACTAGGAAAACATTCGCAGGGCAGCGAGTGGCGGCTGGTGCTGCGCTCTGCATGCTTCTCCCCAGCCCAGCCCCGAGCCAGCCGCAAATCGTCAGGGATTTCTCCCGGAGCTGGCGCCGGGGGCAGGCCTTTTGCCCGGAAGCTGGGCTCAGCCCGGGGACCAGAAGTCTGTTTGGACCAGTTGTTCTTTATGTGCCCTCCTGGGAACTGGGCAGTCAGAGGGACTGGCCGGCCGCCTGCTGCCGAGGGCTGCTTTGCTTTGCTGTGTATTTTGTTGTGGAAAGAGCAGGGTTTGGTTTCAGCGTGTTCCTTTTTGTTCCTTGCAGCACTTTTATGTATGCAGCTAGAAACCTCCCTGCCTGCCTGCTGACAGCTGCATGGGAAGACTTGGGGGATGTTTATAGGGTTTTTTTCTCTCTCATTTTTTCCTGTGGCTGGTGGGCCGAGGGCTGCTTTGCTTTGCTGTGTATTTTGTTGTGGAAAGAGCAGGGTTTGGTTTCAGCGTGTTCCTTTTTGTTCCTTGCAGCACTTTTATGTATGCAGCTAGAAACCTCCCTGCCTGCCTGCTGACAGCTGCATGGGAAGACTTGGGGGATGTTTATAGGGTTTTTTTCTCTCTCATTTTTTCCTGTGGCTGGTGGAGGGCGTTGCCTGTTGTTAAGATAAATCAGACTTCAAACCACAGTCTCCGTGCTCTCAGGCTGTGGATGTTTAACTCTGCTTTCGGAGGGGGCGTTTCAGGGTCTGTGAAGGGAGGTGGGCCTGTCTCTCCCTGGTTTCCAGGTCCCCTCTCCCTGGTGCCGTGCTCACCATCGCAGCGGCACCGGGTCTGCTCCATTGCCCAGCCAGGACAGAGGCTGCCCAGGGACCGAGCCCAAACAGGGCTGGGGCTCGCCAGGCGTTGGTGGGGGCTCTGGCCAGCGGAGCCCATCCTCCGAAGGGGTCCTGTACCTGACGGGCAGATGAGAAGCTCCTTTCTTCGGGCTCTGGGCGGCTGGGAGCTTCCCCTCCCCCAGGCAGGCATTTGTCGAGGGGATCTGTCAGGAGCGTCTCAAGGTTAGGTATTTCAGTTGCATTACCCATGCTAATACATGCAGCACTGGGAGAGCCTCACCGAGGGCCTGACTCTGCTCCCTTGTGCTGACTAACGCCTTTCCCCCGCCCCGCTTGTTCCCTCGGTTTTGTGCTCCAGGAACCCAGACTCACCCCCGGTTTGTGCTGCCCCCCTTGCTGCTCTGCAAGGCGGAGTTTGGAAGTTGGCCGTGTTTCCTGGGATCAAACACGCTCCCCCTTGCTGCGTGCTGCGGCGTGCTCATCGTGGGCCAGGCTGCAGCCACGCGCGTGGCTCCGCCGCAGGCAGGCACGCGGGGCTGAGCCTTGGGGGCTGAAAGGCAGCGTGGAAGCAAGAGCCCATCCCTCTGGGCTGGGGGTTTGGGCGCGGCCTTCATGGGGCAGCTGCCTGCATGCGATCACCCTCCCTGGAGACACGCTGCAAAGGAGCAAAAAGGCCTTTCCCTGCCAGCGGTGCCAGGGATGCCAGCACAGTGCCGCTCCTCGTACGAGCACGTGTCCCATGGTGGTACCAGCCCCTCGTGCTGCCGGCCAGCCCAGGGCAGCCTGGCTCTGCCAGACACGCTGCATCTGATCTCTGACGGGCAAGATCTCTGACAAAAGGAAGAGAGATCATGGGGCAGAGCCGAGGAGCAGGGCAGCATCTGGGCACACGTGCACCCAAACCCCAGTGCCCAGGTCCACCCGGAGGCCTTGGCACTTCACCTGGTTGTGCGGCTCGTCGGGGACTTCTCCAAGGCTGGGGCTCTCTCTGCAAAGCAGGGCTCAGGTCCGGCCCAGCAGGTCTCTGCTGGGACTCCCTCGGGCTGCCCCGGGCGGGCCCTGCCCCGGCCCTGGGGGAGCAGAGGCAC
>NW_010512031.1:0-546 GCF_000687285.1 Phaethon lepturus
AGGAGGAAGGAGCGGCAGAGACAACGTGTGAAGAACTGACCGCAAGTATTATTGCTATTACTAAATGATTCTTACTTTTTTTTAGGTTATAGCTCCTGAATCTTCTTTTTCCCATGTTTACTTTGGAAGTGCTAGTGAAGTCTATCACACTTTTCATCCTTGCAACGCGCTTCCAGTAACCCCTCAGGTTTAAAGCTCCCCAAGTTTGACGGGTGAAAACCCCATTCCCCCCGGCCCGGGCCTTCTCTAGTCAACGCTGCAGCCTGGCTGCAATTTCAGGGCAGAGCTGCCCATCCGGCCCAGGTGCACTTGCCAGGTGCCATTACAGCCCCTGGCTCTGGGGAAACCAAAGCCCCGAGGCCGGACCGGCAGGGTCACTCAGTAGAGACGATTTCTAAAGCGCGTAATTATTTTCAAAAACTGGAAGAGGCGGGTGTTCAAATGCCCGTATTCCACAGGTTTTGAAAATTCATCCCCCCCCAACCCTTTTGTCCCCCGCAGGAAATAAACGCTGAAGGTAGCCCTGCCGCCTTGCTATACGCCCAG
>NW_010512032.1:0-1262 GCF_000687285.1 Phaethon lepturus
AAAAGCCCCTTCCTCCCTCCACGCCGGGAGCAGGGCAGCCTCCGGCTCCCTCGTTTCCAGCCAGCGCTATTAGCCCTTCGCTCTCTCAAGCATAAAATTGTTTGTTGTAGCTCATGAGTCACAAGGATTTTTAGAGAAAGAGAAAACAACGGGAACAATGGGAGCCCTGGGAATAGTTTTTGGTTGTACAAACCGTCTTCGTATCAGCAAGCCCGTGGCTGCGCAGCCCCGCTCCCCTCCGGCCCCCAGCCCCATTGCCCTGCCGGTACACGACATTTCTCCAGCCTTTTCCAAAACGAAACCAGCGGCGATATTCGGTAGCAAAGCTCCAAAACGCAGCAATGCCTGGTGTGTGTTTGTAAGCAGTGATATTATCTGCCTGTGGGGAAAAAAAATACTTACTCTCCTGTTCGTTCGGGAGCCAGCCTGCTATCTCTTCATCTAGTCTTGTTCCCTCTCGAAACGCTGAACGTTAAAGATTCAATGAACAACAGAATTTAAAATAGGAACAAGGAGCACTTTTGTCTGGCCCTTCTCAGCATTCAGAAGACAATGGTATTAATCTGTTATCCCCACGCCGGCTTGGGAAAAGTGACAAAGCCACTGCAGTCAAATCTTTCAACAGAGACGGATTTTCTCCTCATCCAGCCCGGCAAAAGCGTGTCCAGTCTTGCTCGGCCGTACTCATAAATGCCATTCTTCAGGCATGGAGAGTGCAGGGACTAAACTCACACTGCACTGGGCCGTCATAGACCTATCGCAGGGGAAAAAGCCAAGATCTAATGCACCGAGAATTACTTTTTAGAAGGGAAACAATGAGGATGTTTGTTAAAAGGGTTAAATCCTCGTAAAGAGATATAAAAAGACACGTTTCAAAACACGGAAGCAGTATCTAAACAAGGCGAGCAGAAAATAACGTAAATTGTATAAATTTGTGGTTTCCCCTTCATCTTGAGCCCTGCCTGCAGCTGCAGTCCCCTCATCCCAGAGGGTCCGGACCGCAGGAGAAGGGCCACGAGGATGTCTGGTGAGGTGAGCAGCGCCCGCATGAGAGCCGAGACCGCGCAGGGCTCTTCAGCTTAGAAACGGGACGGCTGGAGGGGCGTCAGGCGGGGGGGGTCGTACAAAAAAGCAGCATTTCCCCCCGCTAAGATTTCTAGCAGTGCGACTCATTGCCGGGTAGCGTTCTGGGCAGCGCACAGCTCCGGCGCGAACGACGCGCGCGTCAGCTAAGGCAGTGACTCAGGCAGCATCCGAGGGAG
>NW_010512033.1:0-19605 GCF_000687285.1 Phaethon lepturus
CTTAAAAATAATGACAGTTTCCTTAGACATTTGGAGGACTTGGATATATGCCCATGGCCTGAATTAGGCAGCGATAGGGATTATTCCACATTCCATGTAAGTGCCCAAACCGAGGAAGCACTACCTATTTGAGGAAGGCTATTTCAGTTTGACTAAAACATATATCCTGAATCTGAAAACCTGCTCTTAACTTAACTGTTGAAACTGCATGATCTCATAAAACCTCTCACCAAAATTGGGACAGATGGTATTTTTTAGTGACAAACTGTTTTGTAAGAAAGTTCACAATTCTAATTATTTATTCAGAAAAAAAGCTGTTGTCCCTACTCCTTCAAAATAATGTGAACAGTTTTCAGAATACTTTCCTACAAAATGTTGTGGAAAAGGTATGTTCTATCTGCAGATTTTAAAAGCTACTTTGTAAAAGACAGTCTAATAAATAGATCTCTATAAAACTGTGTCCTCTATTTTCTGTACAGCCTTTTGTGGGCATAGGAACACATTTAATGAAGACTTAACAATGATAAATAACACTATATAAACTTAACAGCCTATTGATACAGATATATCAGATGAACAGATTCCATCTTTTTTAAAGATGACCTAAAAAAGAGAACCTGTACTTGTGCTTCTATCCCTTCCATATTCCTTCCCACTGACGCTTCTGGGAGATTAGCTATCTCTAATCCTGAAGTTTTCAAAGGCTTCATGGCACACATATGCATATATGTGCCAGGACTCAGCACATAAGCAGCATAATAAAAGCATTAAATTCAAGTAGAGGAGAAAATCAGAGCTGCAGTAAGCATATATTATCAATTTTGCCACATTCATATATTAATAATTTGCACTGTATTACAGTGACTTCTTTTCAGAAGCATTAAACACGTCTATTCACAGATTGTGTGAAAAGTATGTAAATAATTCTTGCGGGTTTGTCTTTTTAGAGCCTGTCTTTTTAGAAAGAAGATAACAGAAGGAAAGTGAATTAGAATAAATAGCAAAATTATTGCTTCATTTGAAATAATTACATTTTTTCTATTTTGAGAATTAAATCAGAATATTTAAAATACCCTCAGTAAGTAATTTCTTTAGATACAAAATTAATATCCATAGTTGAGGCTGCAGAGTTTATAAAAATGAATGATACAGTGTTTTCATATATGTTTTCACATATGTTTTGGCCTGTTCCTCTTTCTTTTTTAGAAGAGTCATATCATAACTATGCTTCCATTGATGGTGTTTTTAACCTTCCCTTTCCATTGCTAAAAGAAATAAACATAGCTGAAATACCAGTTCAGAAGCAATTGTTGTTAATTGTGAATACTATTAGATCTTCCAGTGCTAGAAAGAGGAAAAAAAATAAAAGTTCTTTAATCAAAGGACTTAATGATGAAGAGCCTGATGCACGCACATATTTATATTTGTAATCTTTATTTATAGGAATAATCCAGTAAGACATACTGAGCAGACGACATAAGAATCCTAGGCATGGAGGGCTGAAAAGCATAGCAGGGGATTGTCTGTTTTAACTCCACAGTTAGGACAGAAGAAGCGCACCGGGGGCTGCCTGACTCGTGGGGACAGGGAACTGCTGCACGGGCAGGACTTTTCAGGAAGTCCTGGCAGATTGGTGTCCTGCCTGCCGCTCCCTGTCCTGGGTTTATTATCTAGACTAAACACATCCAATTCCTCCACCCTTTCTGCATCAGTTATATTTTCTTAGCCTCTTGTCTTTGTTTCTTTCCCCATATTCTCCATCTTTGGTGCTTTTAGATCCTTTTCTGCTGGGCAGCTTCTTTGCCAGGCATTCCTTACCCTGCATGTTTGCATTAGATGTATTGTCATTAAATGTACCGTGTTGCTCTTGCCCTTAGTGGGTATTCCTCCAATCTTTCCCATTTGTCACGGTGTTCTGAATTCTGATTCTTTTGACCAAAACATTCTCTCTTCCCCTTCTCCAGCCTCTGTCCCCTCCTCAATACTATACATTGAGTTGTGCACATTTTATAAGTACACTCTCTATTCCATCTTCCAAGATGTTAAAAACACTGAATAGAATTGTACCTGGCTTAGATTTCTGTGGGATTCCTTTTGTGAAATCCTGAAGAGTAAATAATTGAAAACTATTCACCGAGAGCAAGTTTTCAATCAGCTGTGCACTCTGATAATAGTGAGTACTGTAGACCATATGCAAGATCAGGATGGCGGTTATGCTGGCTCAGACCGAAGGAGTAACTAGCCTCTCTGTGGCAATGGTCAGCAGTAGAAGCCCAAGGAATGTAAGAAGAAAATAGGTATGAGTTGACTCTTCCCCTGGAATGACCTTCTATTTTGCAACAATTTGGATTCACAAAATAGTTTACTTATGAGAATATCATATAAGACAGTGTGAAAATCCAATGTCGGCGTCAAAATCTTTTATCAATGTCAAGGTACAACACATCTACTGCTTCACTTTCATCCTTTTGGCCAGCTGCCATATCAGCAAAGGAAGTTAAATAGTGTGACATGATTTGTTTGTGACAAACAAAAGTTGACTGGTGTTTTATATTTGTTTATTTTTCTTCCAAGTATCTGCAGTTTGTTTAATAATTTGTCCTCATACCTTTCTTAAAACTTAATCTATGGTGTAAAATTCTGCCAAAGAATAGACAAACTTAAGTTTATCCTGTCATATTTCTCTGGGAACTTCCCAGTCCTCTGTGAATTCTTTGACAAGCTCTAGCAATTCAGAAATATCTTTGAATGGTTCCTGCAAATTTGTAAGCTGAAAAGAATGAAGTCCTATCAGCATGAACACACCTAAACATCTAGTAAATTAGTTCTGTATTGCAGCCAATACTCCATACTCCTTGTTATGCACCAAGGCATAATTCACTTTTCTGGTGAGTGCTGAAGGAAAAAAGGGATAGAAACGTGTCAGTCTTCTCAGCATCATACTCCACGCCCTTTCTTAGTTCATAATGGACCTTCTCAAGAGTGGTATAAAAATATCAACATGGCCAAGAATTTAGCTGAGCTGGCCTGCACAGTTAAACCAAATGGGAAATGGTTCTTCAGACACATTAGTAAAAGGGAGCACAGAAGTAAGAAGTAAGGAAACATAGAATACCAGGAATGAAATGGAGATTAACTACAGTCTAGTTATGATTGAAACAGCAAACGAATACTTTGTCTCATATTTCAGTGGGGATAATACAGTGACTAAGAATAGTAAAAATGTGCTTAAGGGAATAAGACAGAGCTAAACATAGCCTACTTACTGTGATGAAATGGAGAGGGTTAAAAAATACCCATTTCAGGGCACTGAAAGAATCTGCAAACGCAAATGCTGATTTACACATAATGCATTTGCAGGGATTTTATGTATATCTGTTCAATTCAGGGCTAGCTCAATACAACCAAAGAATAATAAAGTTATTCCCTGTATTCATAAAAGGGAAAAGAGGTGGTCAAATAAAACACTGGGATGGTAGTTTGACCTCAACACTAAACAAGGTCTTAGAGGAGATTTTAGAGGAAAAAAATTATCAAGGACCTGGAGGTAAATGGAAAGTGGGAAAAACTACAACATGGTTTTATCAAGGGCAGATCATATCAGGCTAACTTAGTATCTGTCTTTGATAAGATAATTGTCCCAGGGAAGAGTAATGCAGTAGACCTAATCTACCTCGATCTAAATAAGGCATTATATTGTTCCTTGTGGGAAGTTATTTAAGGTGGAGAAGATGGGCTTTAACACAAGAATTGTAAGGTGGAAGAGGAACCAAGTAAAGGGTTCTATTAAAAGAAGGTTCTGTTAAAGATGGAAATATCAAAATGAAGGGACTTTGCTAGCAGAATTCCTCTAGGACTGACCTTGGCACTGATTTAAGTAGTATTTTTGAACTTGGTAAAATTAGGAGAATAGATATGGCATTAAGAGATGGCACAAAATTGGAATATGACTAGCATAGCAGAAAAAAATAAATGACCTTATGGGCTGACAAAATGGAAACCTAATAACACAGAAAGTAGAGCTGAGTGCTTGGGGATTAATATCATGTTCTTTTAGTATAAGCTGGTGTCTTGATAATTGCTGGCGATAGTAAAGGGAAGAAGTTTAATGCGTTAGCAGGCTGTATTGTGACTATGAGCCATCATTATGTCATGGCCATGAAGCAGTTTCAAGGTATATTAGATGAAGGATTTTCAGTGAAGTCAATAAAGCGTTAATATTGCTTTACAAGGCATTGGTAAGACAACTCTCAGAATATTGTTTACAGTTCTCATGACCCACATTGATTCACAGCAGGTGCAGAGTGGGATGGTTAGGGGAAAGGAGTACCTATTTTCTCAGCTGAGATGAAAATAGCGTATCTAGCAAAACAAAGCTTGAAAGGGCATATGGTTATATCTTTTAAGTACGTGTGGGGGTAGACGTGAGGGAAGAAGACTTTTATGTTAAAGGATAACACTATTTCAAGATCAGACACTTACAAACAATTATGAATAAATGAGAAATTCAAAAGAAGGCTCTTGGCAATCTGTGCAAAGCTCTGGAACAGCTTTCCAGACAAGGTCATGGAGGCAGGGACCTGAACTACTTCCAGATGGAAATTTATAAATTAATGTGACATGGTGAAGTGATCATGAGTCAGAATATAAAGTTTGTGATATAAAGCTTTGGATACTTACTGTCATTGCCAGAGAAGTTTAATGCGAAACTTGTTTGTGTACTTTTCTTATACAGTCCCTAAACAGAAATGTTTTTAACTGATCCATGTGCCAGTTCTTCTATTCTTCTGCATATACCAGGACCTTTAAGAAGGGGACTGCTCTTTCTTAAATGTGAAGATTGGCAGCAGGTAAAAATGGGACAGTTTGTTAGGATGTCAGGTGTTAAATGGCTTTAACTTTCTTACATGCTCAGGGTTAAATTGATCACCTGATGTGGATCAGGAGGTAATTTTTCTCTAAGTTATGCTGGCTGAGGTTATGGAGGGTATTATTTTCCTCTCTAACATAAACTGTCTGGAATGGGATATGAGTTTTTTACCTTGTGAAGTACCTGCTCTTGCAGACTGCTAAGATGTGTCTGGTCAGGAAATCTCATGACTTTAATATCTTCTACTGTCCTCTGCTACATTAGTGTTTTTCAGTCTTTTATTGTCCTGAGATACAAGGGGGTATGACTATAATGTAGAACATTATTTCCATATTCTACAAGGCTTGATTCAATATTTTCTTTTTCAGATCTTTCAAGAGTTTCCTCTGAATAAGAAAATCTTACTTTTTTGAGGTAGCATGGAGCTGAATAAGAGGCAGTCAAGGATATTTCGTAAGTATTAGTAAGTTATGAAAAAGAAAAGGTTGGTTGGTTTTGTGGACCAGATATTCCTGAGACCTTATAGTAGAAAAAGTCCTTTAGCTGATGACTCTAGCTCAAAACATTTTAAAAACTATTTAGAGGATATCATGTTTTGTTAACTGGGATTCTCAGGGCTTTCTAGCTTAGGTATTCCACTAACAAACTTACAGATGCCCCATCTTATTACTAAATGATCGAGGTTCTTCAGACTTTATAAAATCTAACTACAGACACATTGTTTTTCTTCCTGATTTGGTTTCCTGACAACTACTACTTGAAAAGGGATAGTGCTTTGTCTTGTTAAATGTGCAAGGAGTCTTAAGGCAATTAGGCTCCTAATTCACCTGTCATATTTAAGTGGATACAATTAGATGGGGTGTAAATCTACTGTATTTCTAATGTTTAATTCTAAAGATTGCGTTTTACACAAATACAGATCCTCAGACTAGAGGCCACAAACGACACAATGGTGTTAAAAATCTACTGGTAATTCAGTGTGAATTATTGATATACCTATTCTTGTAGTGGCTGTGCTGACATCTCTCTTGCCACTAATAAAACCAAGATACTCCGTTTACCTCTGTATTGTTTCTTGAATTCTGGATAAGTGTACTCTGAAATTGTGTAGTTTATTTCTCATAACCTGTACAGTAGTATTAATGTATCAGTTCTGTGATGTGGTTTATCTCTTGCAATCTAGGAAGCTGAAGTTCAAAAGTGTTTCTTAAAGCACAGATTACTAAATGGCAGTATAATCCACTGCTACTCACTTTGTCCCTCTCCTTACATATCTTGTCAGTGAAATAAAACGGCAGATTCAGAAGTCAGGTCAAATCTAGTCTGTATCTGAGTCCTATCTTGACATACTCAGATAAATTATCTTTCAGTGAAGAGAAGGCCTGAAACATATGTGGAAAATGAATGTCTCTCAACCTGCCAGTCCTCCAAAATCCTCATGTGGCATTTTGTGTTGAATTAAGCAAATGCTTAGTTATCTGCTAGTGCTGCAAACATCAAAATCGCCAACTTACTTTTTCTTTGTTCTTCATATCATTGCCATGGAACCTTTTAAGAAATAGTTGGCAGTTGCATGGCATATGTAACTTTCTAAATCCAAATGCCTCATAGATGGAGAACGGTTACTCCCACGCTTCTCAGTCCCTTTTGGCTACCATCTGGAACAGCAATAAAATAAAGCTAACTCTTTTTATTATAATCTTAGGTACATAAATCCAGCTGAAAACAGTTTTTTTTTTTTCTAATAAATTTTGTGATTAAATTTAAGCTGAAAGGCTTTTGCAGAGTCAATGTAAGTTTACTTGTTTTAAGTTTTGGTTAGAAATACAGGATTTTTGAAGCTGCTTCTGTCAGATTGTTTTCATTTTAGTATTTTAGATAGCATAATATTCCTGTCCTGCCCCCAGGACAGGAATATTATTGCTGTCTAAGTTATTGTTATTAGACATTTGTTTTCCTTTTATTCCACAGGAAAACTTTGATACATAAATCAGGACTTGGGAAGCCTTTAGGTTCCAGATATCAAAAAAGTCCTCCTGCTAAACAGACAGCAGTATCTGTTGGCAGAAAGTTAGTTACTTTCTTAGCCTTTTACTTCTGTGCTGTGCATGTGTCCCAGATCACCTCAGCCTGAGTAGCAAAGTGTCTAGCCATCTCCTTTCAAGGTGCCTGTTGGAAACCAGAGCAGGGATGAATTTATATTTACAAGTCCACCCACAACATGGAAAGTGATCTCTACTATGTATAATTGAAGAGGAGTCAGTACAATGTTTCAGTGTTCATTTTAATTGCCAAGATATTGTGTTTTCTGGCAGAAGCATTGGATTAAGATCTTGAAATGTGGTAAGA
Organism: Phaethon lepturus; assembly: GCF_000687285.1. Taxonomy (NCBI): domain Eukaryota; kingdom Metazoa; phylum Chordata; class Aves; order Phaethontiformes; family Phaethontidae; genus Phaethon; species Phaethon lepturus. The sequence continues at coordinate 7,220 of NW_010512033.1, forward strand.
GTACAGTGATTTGGGCTGAGGAAGAGGGAAAGGAGAAAGGCTGATCTCTCTGAAAGGCCTGTATTTTTAGGAGATTTCAGAGCACGTTGTGGCAGATGTATTGTAGATACTACAGTATTTCCCCAGGACAGGAAAGTTTTGATTCTGTTCTCTTACAGTATATTAACAGGCACCTCTTTCACATGGGGACATTGAATAGGAAATTGTGCAAAAGCTATAGGGTAAGAACAACAAGCAAGATGTGGTGCAACATGGTATGTTAATGATTATGATACTGTGCTTCCAGGACTGTTTTTTTCTGACAACTGTGCAAAATGTACCTAGAGTCTTCAGAATACTTCTTCCCCCTTTACATATTAAGTCTAAATTATATTCTTGGTTCATTATAGACCAGGCTTGTCTTTTATGTATATCACAATTGAAATGAGATGGGCTTTATCCATATGAGAAATGGGTTATCTTGGGGAGAGATTAAAGAGCATTCGTTTGGTATTCAGTGGATGAGATTGTCTTCCAAAGTATGGCATAAATTTTTGTTCTTTGCCTTAGATATTGATTCAGTAACAGTATTAGTCTGAATATAAATTCCTAATTAAAATGTAATTCTCACTTTTAACTCTAGAGGAATTTACAAATCTAGGCTTCTAACAGGTTCCAGTTGTACTGGGGGAGGAATATATTGTTTTATTTTCTTTCCCAAGTAGGCTTTATGTTCTGATTGTCATCTTATTTTATAAGAGTCAATCTACAGAAATGGCTAATATTGGGAAGGAAGAGAAGGGAAAGGATCTTTGAGGGTGGTTTCTAAAAAAGCACTAAGGTTAACGGGGAAGTATTGGAAGAGGACTCCAATCGGGAGAGAGCATTTGAGGTAAACTATAGTCTTTCTTTTGATCCAGAATCAGGGCGTGCAATTCAAAGAAAGCAGAATACCCCACCACGGTATTAAAAACAAAATGTATTTTAGTACCTCGGGCAGATGTTGTGGCCATCTTCTTAGGTGTTCACCCTAGTAACACTTCTAGGCTTTGCCTAAACACAGGTTTATATATATATATATGCCTGTATTTTCTTAGACTAACCTCTGGAGTCTATACAAACAAATTTTGAGGATATTAGGCATTTTTCCAGGCTTTCTAGATATCTGATGGTCTTGTCAGTGCCTCATATAAGCTTCTAGGTATCTGGACAGCTAGGATAAATGGCCTCTGTGCAGGAACATATTGCATGGCAAGCCCAACATTGGATTTATTTCATAAGAGCTGTATTTGCACAGCATAGGCACAGATACTCGTCTTGTGCATTTTACATGGAAATGTGTTAACCCTGCCTTGGTAAAGTGGTTTCCTGTGTAACACGTAGTTCTTTCTTGTCTTTAAAATTTTAGACTTCCCTGGGAAACCTGACTTTAATCATTACAGAAATAAAAGCATTCTTGAGTGGCTTTAAAGTACAGTAAATTCAATTCAGCAACCAAGTGCTTTATTTTAGAAATAGTTTAATGTCAAAGGGGAAGCGATCTTCCAGTTTTCCTTTTTTCTTTTTCTCCCAAAAAAGTACTATTTAAATGTTAAAAAAAAAAATCTTGTGCAGATAGCTTCAACACTCCAGTCATGTAATTATTCAAACCATGAGCACAACTCTTAGTTCTTCATCACAAAGCTTGAAGCGGGACCTTGTTGGCCTCCAACCACTGGAAGATTTCTGTTTGGGTATATTCGAAATTTACTGGCCAAGTCTGGGCTAGCATTGCAAATCACACTCAGGAAGGTAGCCAGGGAGCCTGCATCAGTTTGCCCTCTCTGTCTGACCAGCACCTCTCAGCCTGGCCATGAAGTAGACAGCTGGATATATTTAGCCCTCCCTGTCATGTATTCACGTGCTGGTAAGCACCTTCCTGTCTCAGTATGTCGTAAGATTTTGGGTACCAGCATCTTAGCAGGATTCAGAACTGTAACTAAGTCCAAGTCTTTTTACTGATCCCTTCAGTCATTCTGTTTCACCTTGAGTTAAGGATTTATTTATTTGGGACTCCTGCTAATTAAAAGTATCACTTAAAGATGTTCAAGGACGTTAAAACAGACTGTGGGAAACTTCTGTGTGCTTGACACTTCTTTTAAACCTTTTTAGTCAATATTCTTCAACTGGGACATTCCACATAAAGTAGAAATCTTACAGAAAGAGCACTTGTGGTTATGCATGGAAATCTTGTGGGAAGAGCACAAGTGGTTATCTCAAAAGAGCTTTCTACGTGACAGTGAAAGGGCCGGAATATTTTTTTCTTTTTTTTTTTATAGGATAAAAGATGATTGAAAAATTAAGTTAATTTTTTTCACTTTCAAAAAAGTTCTAAACCCTGATTTTAAATTAATATTGACTGAGCAGTCAACATGTTTTCAGCTTTCCTTCAGTACAGTGTCTCTATGCTGAAGTAAGCTATTTCAGATGCCTGAAAAAATATTGCTTAATGCCTCTAAGCACTGTCGGAAATCAATAACTTTGAAATTTGTGCTATTTGTACTTTAAGTTTGGCATATCGCTTTAATTCAGTCTGCTTACAGTAGAATAAAAATGGGTATGAACAGTTGTCACAAAGCACAGAAATGTGTTGAATAATATTCCTTTTAATTGTAGAAAGAACATAATTTTGATATTTGCAATATTAACTGTATTATTGAAGCTCTTCAAAAAAGTCCAAATTCAAAATATCATAGGAAATAGCATTGTTGTTGTGGTTACATATAACCTGTGTATAGTGACCACAATCACACAAAAATAATTTTTTCATATTGAAAATATTTTAAGAATTTATAAAATATCTTGAAAATGTGTTTTTTCTTCATTAATAATATATTTTAGGTGGGCAAACTATTAGTAAAGCAGTGCTGTCAGTAACATGAGCTTTTAATAGCAAGAAGACCAATGCAAAATACTTCCAAACTGTATTTTGAGAAGAAAAAAGGATATTGAATTTGAGTGTTGTATTTTCTAGCAGAGAAAGACAGCTCTCTTGAAGTTCAGTTTTTATATTACACAGGTGTCTGTATCTTGAAGATTAAGTTTATTCACTTTTGCTATACGAATGTATGACCAACTCTAGGACTTTGATCATCTGTCTTTGGTCTATTTAGTGATCACGGGATGATTCTAAGCATTTTCAACAAGCAAAATTTGAAGAAGTTTAAGCATCCAAATGTGAGAATTAAATTAAAATATAACAGTATTCTATCTGAATGTGAATTAAAAGAGCTAACCAATTAGGGTGATCAATTAAACATTTTAACACATTCCACCAAAAAGTGTAAAGTATGCATTTTTGACTAAGACTGTAGTAATGCAGTGAAATAGATACTCTGGGACAAACAGCCTGCTCCCTTCTGCTTCTTCCTGTGTTCTCCAGGTCTCCAGAAACTACTGTGGCCCAGCTAACTATTCCAAAAGCAAGTAACTTAATGTGCCATCACCTATCAGTTGTTTGGTTTGGTGGTTTTTTTTTTTTACGTTTAAAATTAAGATTCTCTCTCTCAAAATGTCTTCACCAAAACTGATTCTAATATTATAGTAATTCCTGCAGTTCTACCCAAGACTGTAGGTTCCTTTCTAACTCTCTTAACAGTGTCAAAGTAGTGCCTGCTTCAAAGCTTTTACAACACATATCGTCAAGACCAAGGTGGAAGGCGATTGTGATTACCCTGTTTACAAAGACAAAATCTGAATCTCAAAGATAGAAGTACAAAGATGTATTCTAGGGAAATGCACAAGTTCTGTTCATGAGGATGTCATGGTTTAGGTCAGGACAGACTAAATGTGTGAATTACTACATGATAAATGAAACCATGTGAGGTATTATTCTGTGCATTAATAGTCACTCTGTCACAGAGAGCACAAATATCTGAAGTTATAGGAATGCGGTTAGCTCTGCTTCCCCTTTTCTTGCTGACAGGAACAGTGGTTATTAGTAATCTGGAGGAGCAGGGTGTTACGTGTGGTGGTTGTTAGCTTGGTCCCATGCATCCCCGGAGGTTCTCTACAGTCAGGTATCCATGAAAGTTCATCTGTGCTGCCCCCTAAATGGAAACTCCTTTGTGTCTGCCTTTTTTTTTCTCTCTCTCTTCCTTCCTTTTTTTTTCTGATGTATAAAAAAGGAAAAAGAACTCAGATGTGCTGTGCTGGTGTTTCACAATAGCCTGACTGTGCATCTGCCAGGATGTTCTGACTAGCTCCAGTCATACAGACTAGAATGTAATCAAGTTCAGAAATCATGATATTAATCACAGTTACTTGGACTTTTGTAGTTTTGAGAACATCATGCTTACATTTCATTCTGACAAGATGCCATTGTTGTACATGTTTAAGCAAGTTTGCATTGCTTTGTTATAAATAATGATCTACTGGATAATTAACCAAGTCAGAGACTTGGAGGGGGTCACGCTGTGGGCATGTAAGTAATTTGTTATAGCTTTAAATTTACTGTATTTACATTTTATCTTAACATTTTGTCTGCAAACATAGGTTCTTTTTCTTTCATAAATTAATAACTTGGCAATTCCTATGAAATTCTGAGTTCATCAGAAACTTCCTTCTTTTCCTTACTTGGGGCTGCAGATTCCTAGCCTATTTGCCATTTATAAAATAAATTATATGGCTCAGTTGCTCATATCTACAGCCATTGCTGTGTTCAGAACTATGGCCTTTAGAAATGTTTTTCAGGAATGGTTTGTAAGAAGCAAACAAATTGTCCAATGTCTACCTTGTATGATGGATGCTGTTCTAGTTTTTGTTACAGGATTGGCTGTTAACCTTTTTTTCAGGTCAGGACATTGTCCTTTCAAGTGCTTTACAGGCACGGTACAGATGAACCTCCACAATCTGGAGCATTCTTCCCTTTAGTGGACCAATTCACCAGTCTCCAGGAAAACCTGAGCTAGTGTGATTTAAATGAAGTAAAATTGAAGCAAGGTGTAAATTAAAATAGGTGCTTATTTAACCTGCTTTTTTTTTTCCCAAAGAAACTGTTAATTGCTGTTTTCAAATGTTATGCCAAGTGTGTTAGAAAGGTGTCCCAGGAAAACAGAAAAGATTCCTGTGTGTTCTCCTTGGTCTGGCTCCTGCATCCAGGTCATCCAGAGGGAGAAGGAGCGAGAAGCTTCTGCAGCGGATAGAAAAGCAGACATGACAAAGTCAGCAAGGGCTGGAGACATGGGTGCTGAGGGTTTCGAAGAAGCATTGAGACTCCTCTGTCTGAGTGCCTGAATAGACCCAAAGGCAAGTGTTGGAGGCGATGGCAAAAAAAACAGAGAGTTCAGTAACTCCAGGAGAATCTGAATAAACTGTTCAAGTCAGGAAACCACTTGGAGAAAAACTCATGTTCCATCCATGCAGTAGTGGGGGAAAGATTTATTTTCAAACCTTGTATTTAGTCAGGCCCACCCTGCTAAAATGAGTTTTCTCTACTAAAAAAGAAAGCTCAATCTAATCCATTATTTTCCATTCTAATAAAATACGGGTTTGAGATTAGAATGCTTTGGTGTGTCTGCTTAAAGGAAATGGCAAATCCGCCTTCATATCCCTCACAGACTGAAGTGGACTATCCTTTACGTTTGGTTACTCTTACTGTCAAGTTAGGATACAGTTTATTTAGGAATATTCAGGATGCCATTACATATAAACAACTTGAGTCAGGATCAAGTTTAGACAGCATCCAGGAAGTTTGAATAGTTCACCTTCATGATTGAAAAATATGTGGTGACGTTTTTCAACTGAATTATGTCTGCTAGTAAAACTACAGGAGAGATGCAGGCGTTCCATCATAAAAGATTTTTTTAGTGGTGTTACGAGCAGGTAACTATATCCATCTGAAGAAAGTGCTGTAGATTTAGCTGTGCATCACATGATTAAACCAGGAAAATTTCTTTAACAGCTAGATCTGAGATTGATGCAATGCACACTTGTAGAAAAGCATGGAGGGAAGAAACTGCTACATCAATTACTTCCAAAGTAACATCAGTTGTGGCGCTAGCTTTCCGACTTGCCTTTCCGAGTGGCCTGTTGTGTTTACTTCGGTGTGTATAATACCCGGTGGGTATTCTGCTGTCATCAGAATTTTACAGAATTAGTAGCAGAGAAGCCAAGTAATGGGATTATCTGGTATTTTAGTAGAACAAACAGGTCTTGATTTTCAACACTGCTTCCAGCTGATAATTCTCCTGTAATCCAATTGATTAGGTTCTTCCTAAACTATAAAAAAAAAAGCATGTGTTAATTAAGGAGTTGTTGTTGCTGACTCAAGAAATATTTAGTCTTTTTATCCCATATTTATTGAATATGTTTTTATGACTAAACACCTACTTTCAAATTGTGTTCTGTGCATTTATTTTTCCTGAAGTGTTTGCTGCTATTCAGGAAACTGTGTACAGAAACCAACAACCACCCTTCACCACCCACCCCAAATAATAAAAAAATCCAACACCACAAACCAAACAAAAAAACCTCACAAAACCACACAATTCCCACAATCCACAAACAAAAAACCACACCTCCCCCCCAAAAAAACCAAAGCAAACGAAAACCCCAACTCTCACTCTACTGTTAGTACAGAGACCACTATGTGCAGCTGATGGCAGATATCTGAGAATAGTCAGTTTTGCTTTCTCTGTAGGACAAATTCTCAATGCATTTACAACACTAGTTCCATCCATTTCCTTTTTTTCTTCATCTCCTTTCACCTCAAGTATAAATATCTTGAGACTTTTTGTACCCTAAATTTCTCACCTCGAAGCAAGACTGATCAAACAAAGATTGTATAAATTAACACTGACAGTGTCACTAACCTTTTGAGAAACTTCCAATAAAATTACAATTTTGGTGATACCATCAAGAGAAAAATTTATTTTACTTGTCAGGGCTAGTCTAGCAAATGTACAGAAAATACAGTTTTGAAAATCCAAGATGATAATTTTGCCTTTGGTCACCAAATTCTAAAATGACTTTAACCTCCATGCATCTTTTTTGACTTCCCTACAGAGGGCAGGAGTCAGGGCAGATTTAGTCCTACAATTCAGAATAAGATATGTACAGTAAGTGAAAGCAAAATGTTCCTCCATGATTTAATATTCTTTGCTGTGTAAATGCATGTGTATCTGGTGTAGCATGAATAGTGAAAGCTGAATACTCATCACTAGCCAGAGCTGTGCACATTCGAAAGAAAATCTCACCACTTTTTACACACTGTTCTATACAGAGACATTTTATCACTTTGACATAAACATGGAGGGAGAATGAACCCACATGTAAGTGAAGCAGTATGCAAATACAAGATACCAACATTCTCGGTTTTTTACATGTGTTTTCTCACATGCTGTTCAAGAATCTGATTTCAATGTTCTGAGGTATTAATACTTTCCACAATTATGTTTTTAAAGCTGCCTGGATGTTGTATTCTTACAGCAATAGACAATTAGAATAAGTAATTTTCTAGAGCTTTTGTTTTTCTGCAAAGACTATGAGGTTCACTAACATAAATATATTTTGCATAGTATAAGGTAGAGTTTCCTGTCTGGTGGTTCAGGATTGCATGGTTTCCACAAGATCAAGTTGCTGGTAATAACAGAAATTTTAAAAGACAAAAGTAAGGTTTCAAATTAACAAACAGAGTTGTGACTTTTATTGAATCAGGTTAGTTGCGGTGCCCATGGGATGGTGAAGGTTGATGCTGCTGGTGTATTGTTTAGAAGCTGAAGTTTCAAAAGCTTCTGTTCTAGCATCTGAATTGCATTGCTCTAGATTTTCTAGGCACTTGAATTGCTACTATTTAATATATGATATTTCATTTTTTTTTCATCTTCTATACTTTTACCTAAGTGTGTCACATCAAGTTTCTCTGCTGACTGTATCCTCTTGTGCTATGGAATTTAGCACGCTGTTTTGCTGTAGAGGCATAAATCCCCTTCCCCACGTTAGCGTGAATCGCCTCTATGAACAGCTAGAGGGCTGTATTATTCCATTTTTAAAGCAACAAGCCATAAATCGAGGGATACAACTATTCTCAGTCTGTCTGAACAACTTTTTGCTTACCGGTTTGGGCAGACATCAATGTCTATGCCTGTATATCAGTGTTTCAAGATTGATGGTATCATTTTTATAAGATGCAGAACTTCACAAGTGGCTGCAGTTTTGTCCATATTTTCAAGTCTTTAAAGGTAACTAGTAAGTTGTGTTTCTTAACTACAAGCTCTCTCAATCGCATTGTACTGTCTCAATATTTATGTATCTATTCTACTGAAATCACAACCAGGTCTCATATTAAGTATGAATTCACAGGGAAATTTTGCAGCTTTTTTTTTTTTCCTCCAGGTGGTCTGATACTACATATACACAACTTCTGGTGAGGGCAGGGAAGCAAGAGTTCAAGGAAAAACTTCCTGGACAAGAACAGCTGTGGGAATTCACTACCACAGCTGATTAAAAGGGAAGGGGAGGGGGGCAGGCGGTGGGATGGGACTTTCTTTTCTTCTACTTTTGCATCAGTTAAGTCACTGAGTGATCTGGATTGCCCTTCAACATGTTTTCTATTTGATTACTGTGTGAATGTTCATTGCTTGCTTTGCTTTTGTTTTATGTTTTTCCTGATACTTACTGAAAGCCCTAAACCCAAATAAATGACAGGTTCAGTAAAAACTCAATCTTGCTTTTATGCTGCAATAGCCCATTCAAGGCTTCATAAGCCCCTCAAAATTGATTTTTGGAACACTGTTACTTAATCTGTCCTTTACAAAACTTTAATGCCTTGAGCAAATCCTTCTTGCCTTATTCCCACCACTAGGCACTTTGACTTCGTGGTAAGCAGATAAATGTAAGACAAAAAATGCAGTTCAGATTGTTCTCCCAGTCCCCAGTAATTCTCTAACTTGTCTATTCTCCATGTCTCATTATTGAATAAAGCCTCCTGTGTAAACACTGCTTTTTGTGCTCCCATGGCACACAGATGTTTTCCCATCAGTTGCTTGCTCTCCCCCACCTGCTATATCTGACTCAATAGTTCAGCTTCAGCTTTGCTTCACCTATTCATTCCCCAACAAATTATACTTAAAGTTCATGGCACTGTTCTTATTCTCAGTACACTTTCTCTCCACATACCTACCAGGCCTGCAAGTAATACTGTGTAATGTTCCCTGGGCTCAGTGCCTCCAACTGCAGTATTTTCTTGCAGTGTTCAGGCTTTAAAAGGAGGTCTGTGGCAGAGGTGGCAAAAGGAACCTGCAGGCTCACTGTGGCTCGGTCAATGTATGAATTCAGCCCTCTTGTCAGCTTACTGTTACATTGCCGTCTGAACTGCTGCCAGCCGTACCAACGTAATGCAGTGCCCCAACACCGCAGCTTTTGCATGCAGGACTGGCTGCAAAACAACATCGACTGCATTTGAGTCAGTTCTTTTTGCACGTGACGCCCTTCTGACAGTTTGCTGTCAACCATTAATTTACATGCCAAGGAGGAGGCAGAAGGAAATCCAGTAAAAATGAATGCGGAAAAAATTGTATTCTGACTTTGCACATCTTGTATGGCTGGCCTCAAGTGCCGTACGGCCCTGACTACAGGTGTGGTTTGATGCTGTCGGTGTAGTCCGAGCATTTGGGTTCAACCTGCAAGGTGACAAGAAGCTTAAAACTGCCCATAGTTAGGGGTTTGCTTATCTCAACCTACTTGGGAAGAACAATGTTTGAAGTGCTGTTTTTTTACAGCAGTTTTAGCATCAGATGACCCCTCTATGCTCATTACCTTGTGTTTTCTTTATTAAAAGTTTTCAATGAAAGAATACCAGCTAATGCAGGTAACTAGAAAGAACAAAATAAATAAAATAAAATTATGTAAAGACTGAAGTACTAGCAGTTAAAGCTAGCAGTAAGTAGCTTGAAATCATGAGTACTGTCTTCCACATTATTTATATTGTAATAGCTTTTAAACAATAATTCAGTGCTGATTATCTTGTCACCTGTCTTCTAATGAAATGTTTGTCCCTACCAGCTGTACCTTATATGTGTTATATTATATTAATTGTTCTGGAACTTTTTTATAAACCTCAATCAACAGAACAGAAAACCAGCTTAAGTATCTTTAAAATGTTAACATTACGGACTTCTGTATGGATTATTTATTTTTATTATTAATTTGACTGAAGAGACTTACTGTTTGAGTGACTGTCAGATACAAATTGTAAGGTGGACCTTGGTATGACTGAAATCAACAGCAAAGCATCTGTTGACTTAATTTTACCCCCGAGGAGGTAAAAGGCAATTGGAAAAGAATGTGCAAAGAGCAGAAGGATTATGACTCCAGTCACAGAGTGGCTTATGGGTTTTTGTCTGGTATCTTCTTAAATTCTTAAAAAAGTTGAAAGTGATTCGTAACTTTGATTTGCAGCAGAGTATACATAAGCAATACTAATAGAGCGTGGCACTTCAGGAAAGCTGCATACCTTGTGTGTTAGTGTGACACCAATCCAACACACAAGTGACATCAGCGAGCCTTTAGGAAAAGAGTGAAGGACTTGTGTTGTCTCAGTGCTTGCAGGACATGGAAATTAGTTTAGTAATGAATGGAAAGTATGGCCTCCAGACATTATTTGGAAAATACTGAAAATAAGTTGACAAAATTTATAAATATTTCCATCTCTGAAAGAAAAAAAAATTGGTAATTTCTGCTGTCAGAACAAAATGTTCTGCATAAGAACAAATGTCTTAGTGTTTTGCAAGAAGCTTTCTCACACCTACAGTCCTGTTAAGGTGCAGTGATTGGACATTCTGAGAAACGGTATGTAGCATGGACTTTCTCCTTGGATTTTTTTTTTTTTTTTTTTTTTGCAAGACATTATTGCATTTTAAAACTTTTTTTGGATTCAGACACTTTAACATTTTTTGGCTTTGGGTGATAGTTTTCCAGGGATAAGTCAAAATACTGACAAGAGGAGTGTTTAGTGACGATACTCAGAATTTTGGATGCATGCTTTCCAGCCGTCTTGTTATTTCTGAACTGTCAGTAACATTTTATTTGTTTTTAACACTTAAAACATGATTTCAGTTTCACTGTAGTAGTAAACACCCCACAAAAGCTGTGTTTAATACCAGCAAAAGTAGCTATTAATGCAGAGATTTGCAGTGTGTTGCTTTTGTACGCCAAATAATACTCTGTGTGTCTATGATATGTATTTAGGGTATTAATGCATGAATGGTTTTGTAAATAGTGTCCTGGATTTCAGTCTCAATTTTCACTTGCCTTGCTCTGCTGTGAATGTTGTAGCTATTCCTGACTTAGATTTGTAAATAACAGAAGATTAGCACTACCTGTGTATTAGACATACAGGTAACTTGTATACACAGCTTCTCCTGTGCCACAATGGTGTCAAAATTACCAGTGAAGTACTAATCATCTCTCTGCATTACCCAGTTCAACTTGTATTGAAGTGTTTGGAAGGCCAACTTGTTTCATTTTATCCCAGCTACTTCAGAGACTGAAGCTGTCTTGAATCATCAATGCCATCACCAACTTAGCACCTTCTAATTACCTTGAAATACTCTGGAAATCCGGTCGTTGTCTTTGTTTCTCCAAATATATCCTTGTACATGCAGCAGATAATAGATCTTGTGACCATGTAATAGTGTATGCCCCTTCATATTACACGACCAAAACACAAACAGTTGTGACTTCATCAGTTGCAACTTGACATCACTATTACGACTTCATGGAGAGAACCAGTACTCTCGACAGTTTTGCCTTTTTTTTTCTTTTTTGGTAGAAATACATATCTGTCAAGAAAAAGTGGCAGGGGAGGAAAATTAAATAAATAAATAAAGTTTCCACTCGGGTCCTGTGAATGTCATATTCTCTCTATATCCTGGCATATGCTAAGCTTTTCAATAAGTGTTTCTGAAGTACCTCACAACAGTTTGCCTCCATCTGCCATCCAGTTTTCGCTATAAAAGTGGCCAGCCTGATCATCTCCCATCCCATGAGACGAGGCAAACTCCTTTAGGCAAAATTTATTGTGAGGGGAAGCAAATTCCTGAAGTCAAATGGGCCAAATAGCTTGGTGAGAAAATTGCCAAGTAAAGTATATACCGATTTTTTTGTTAAAAAACCCCACCACATTTCGTTGCAACTAGAACATAAAAACACCGGATCAAATTTTCCGCGTACGAAAACGGGTAAACCTGGGAACTGGCGCTATTTTAGGCTCATTGCACCTCGTTGGGTTTTGGGGAGCGCTACATAGTAGCGACTGTGGGAAAACCGCTCGGCAGCTCTCTGCCGGAGCCATCTGCCGCGGGGCCGGGACGTGCGTTCGCCGTGCTTACTCAGGAGCCGAGTGGAAGCCGACACACTCCGCTCGGCCC
>NW_010512034.1:0-7849 GCF_000687285.1 Phaethon lepturus
CGGCGTGCGCGCCGGCTCTCCGCGGCGAGCTCCTGGCCTCGTGCGCTCCCTGCCGAAGATGTCACCTAATGGGTGGGCAGGATGGAAACGGCTTCTCTCATTCTGTACTTGGATGTGTGAAACGATAGCCAAGAAGAAAAATCTGAGTGACTGGTAATCGTTAACAATAGACCATACTTCAGTATATAACTGGTGCTTTTTTTTTTTTGCTGGCCCACCTGGGATTATTTTAAGGAGACAAGGTTTTGATACCCCTATTTTATGCTTATATATTGAGGAGACTCAAGTGCCTCTAACATTTTGAGAAATAGTAATTTTTAAAAAAAGAAAATTGCAAGGATTACCGTATTCAGAAGACTTACAAAAATTAAAATTGATAACTGTACAAATTATTCTAATAATTTTTTCAATTGTTTCAATATTAGAATTATTTCAAATAATTCTAATAATTATTCTAATTCTGCAACATTTCATTTTACTCCATTTTAAAGTTATTTTATTCTAACTTTCAACAGGTTTTAAATGAGCAAATCCAGATTTCAGATATTGAAATCATGTTTATTTCAACAGTTGAATTTTGTAAGACATGATGACAGATTTGGCAGATTTTAGCTTACTAGTGCAGACTTTATTGTTGCATTTGTGTATTCCTAATAGCAGGAGAGATGACAACCATGGGTCGGCATAAAGAAACTGTAGATTTTAATTAAAATTCTGGGCTAAAAAATTTTCATGAAGCTTGTACATTCTGCTAGCGAATGATACTGTATGCCTACAACAGTTCAAGAAGTGGTAGAATGGCTAGGATTTGTTTCTCAGTGTTAGTCCTTATATCAGTAGTCCACTATCTCATATTTTGATAAATATAGACAAAATGTTAGGGAACTCACAAATAAACAGTGGAACCAATTTAAACTCTGAAGCCTAGCAAATAAACGTTAAAGTATTCCCTTTAGGAACTCGGAGTCCTTTGAATTATGCATGTATTGTAGTTTGCAGTAAGATAAAAGAACTTTAGGTGGGGGAGGGTGAGAAACTTGAAAAGCCTTGAGGAATAATTTGCATAACTTGGGTGGAGAGAGTAAACAGCACAGGGGGGAAAAGTTATTTTCAGTAAGGCCTTACAGAATGAGATAAAACAAATGTAAAAAACCAGGTGGAATTGAAACAAAGCTGAAGTGCTTTAAACTTGCGTTAGCACTGCCATTGCCTTTTAAAGCAAATCCCAGGGAACTCTGTACTGCCCTGGATAAAAAAAACAAACTTTAAAAAAAAATTCTTAAGGGAGAGTTAAAAGAGAAGAAAAGCCATGGAGACAGTATAACGTGTGTCTTACCGTATGCAAGACCTCTGGAAATTAAATGAATAGCATAAGCAGAATTTTTTTTTCATCTAACAGTATTTTTTTTTTTATCTTACAGTTACAGGACCGCACACAATTTAGTGACCGAGACTTAGCTACCCTAAAGAAATACTGGGACAATGGCATGACCAGCCTGGGCTCAGTCTGCAGAGAGAAAATTGAAGCTGTGGCTGCAGAATTAAATGTTGACTGTGAAATAGTGCGGGTAAGAAATCTAGAGTCTTCCCCTATCTTGTCGCAGAAGCAAAAATAGGACAGATGAAAGCCTTTAAAAATTTCATGAGGAAGCTTGAAATAGATTTCACGTATTACATAATGAATGACCATGTTGGGAAGCGCTCACTTGCTCTTTCTGCAGTCTATAAATAGAAAAAAGCCCTCAGGTAAGAGTCTTATTGATCAGCAGCAGGAGTAGCACTATGAGCCGTTTGACATTCTCTTTAGACTTGAGTAAGATTTTTAAGTGAGAGTGTTACATTGAAGAAGACTGAACAGTGTATTTATATTGCTATTAAGAATCAAAAAAGCCTTTCTAAAGATACAGGGAAAATATTTCTCATTAATGCGTATAGGAAAAAATCATTGTAAACATAAGAAAGAAAATGTTTAAAACTAGGAAAAAAATATTTTACAAGACTGTCTTGAAGCTAGGTTGAGATGTGATAGAGGGCAAAGGGTACTGCGAAGAATTCTGGGTCTTCAATTTGGTAGTCTATATAGATGTTGTTGAGGAAGGATTGCTTTAGAAAGGACAGGTTTGCTGTAGATAACGTGATTCCTGAGAACCATTCCACACCACCTCTTCCAGAGGTAGGGAAGTTTGGTACAGCATCAGTTGTTGCCACTGTATTCCCAATTACCAGACATACATCATCGCTCTCAAACTGTGGCCGTCTCATTCTCTGAGTGTTTCCATTCTTAGAAAATGGTCCAACTGTCTTTGCAGTCAGTACAAAAACACGGTTAGTGTCTTCCTCTCCCTCATAATGGGCATGAAAATTGCAGCTAGTCCTTTCAGCCTTTGTCCTCTTTTTCCACCTCTTTCTTCCAATTCTGACATCGCTGCAAAAGTGGAACTAGAAGCCCTTATTTGAAACTCTTCTGTTGAGGAGATCTCTCTTGGGTTGGCATATCAAAATGGGACCGAAGTTACTTGCAGTATTGAACACTAATTTGGTTATTTCCTTGCTTGTCTTCCTGAGCGTATGTGCATTATAAAAAAATGAAATTGTAGTTTTGGAGGCTGAAAAGAATTACTCTTTTCTCTATAGACTACAAAGCTTCTGCATGTTTTCCAAGCTCTTCCATTTGCTTTCTGAAAGGTGAAGTTCTTTCCACTGACAGCATCACAAAGTGGACTCCTGGATATGAAATGCCTTATTCACAGAGCAGTAAGACTGACACTTATGCTTCGTCTCTCTTTGTTGCCTTAAGAACATCCTTATTGGCACACACAGGATGACAATATGAAGTTCTGTACATGTCTTTCAATAGCATCTGCTTGAAATGCTGTTGTCTTCAGGGCAGATGTACTAGGCTCTGATCAACTCCAGAAGACTCTCTGGCATCACCTATATTAGAACATATACACACGAATGAACAAAAAGATTTCTTCATATTAACTGGTGGTGTTACCAGTATCTGTCCTACCACTGCCTCGGGTTCCTCTATACAACAGCCTTGAGAATTGTAGCAAGACTTAGGTGGAAGTCGGTCCTGCACCATCCTGCACTATTTATTTCTTATTTGAAAGGGCTGAATTTATGCTACAGGGCATGTATGATCTTCAGTGCTTCCTGTTGTCCTTTCTCTGAGGCACATCGTGTGCGTCCCAGCTGTAGGACAGGTATTTTCTGTCATGTCCTAAATTTGTTTTGGGATCTATAGAGGCACGTCGCATTGTGCCTCTCTCCTTACCTGCCAGCCTGCATTTTCTTCAGTAGGAAACACTGCTGCCTGGAGGTTAGTGTGCAGCATGGTCTCTTTCTCACAAGGAGTCGGGACACAGCAGTGATGTAGTCAGCTGTAAGGCATGAGTGGACCACAGCATCTCTGCCCTATACTGCATGCTCAGCTGAGAAGAGCTAGACTGAGGGATGCTTCTGGAAAAAACTCTCCACTTTCAATACTTGTACGCTGTTGCCTTTGTATTTCATTGTACCGTGAATTCTAAGTAGTCTGCAACTAGCAACTGTTTCTCCATTTGTGATGTAAAAAAAAAAAAAAAAAAAAAGTAGCATATGTAAAATAGTAATAAGTATAGTAATAAGTATATATATACAGCCAAGTAAATATATATACATCAAATAATAGGCACAACAAATGTATATATAATATGTTATATAAATAATATAATTTTATATCAATACATAAAAACATATACAACTGTGCATATACATATCACTTGTTTTAATTCAATTAAATACCTGTCCCAATTTTCCCCTTTTAATAGCTTTTTTTTAATGGAAATTCATTAGTTGCCCAGATAAATTTTGCCATTCCAGAAGTACAAAAGATTGTTCCTTACGACCCATACTGCCTTGAAAGATGTTCACTACAAAGAAAGTATCAAATCTGTTTTCCAGTAGAAGGAAAGATAAAGTTTGTCACCATGCGTAGTTCCACTGGATTTGATCTTTCAAGGTTGAACAGGGGATTTTATTCCACCGTTTTTGTACTTCGAGTAGGAGAGTGGACTTGCAAAGTGACTGCTGGTCGTACCTTAACGTTACGCACATTTGCACCCTCAAATATCTTTCATATGTTCCCAAGACACCAAAAGAGGGAAATAAAAAGAGTTATGTCATACTTAATATGTGAACTCTGGCCAATACTTCATTAAACTTACAATGTTTCTTTTGGTTACATTATAATTATTGCAATCATGGAGTTGTTTGGGGGCTTTTTTGTACTTACTTACACATATTTGTTTATATTTCTCTTGTCTAATTTTACTCATTCATACCAAACTAGCATCTGAAAGCAGAATAGCCTTCTTGGCAGTGAGACATTAGATATTTGAGAACGATGGATGACAGCTATCAAACGCCTCAGAAATACATGAGGAATATAAGAAAAAGGCATGACAAATTCTTTTTATAGAACATAAAACTTTCATTCATAAGAGGTCAAAAGCTACTCTGAAGCACCCACCACAGGCTAAAGACACCTCCTCCTATGTACCAGCAGCTCATCAGATTAAAGCTGGGTTACTGATGGTAGTGCTGCGCCCTGAGTTTAGCAGCAAAATCAAGCAGTTGCAGCAGAAAGACCACTCATTCTTCACAGCTGGCTAACAGCTCTTCTTGTTGGGGGCTCTAGGCCTAGTCTGGATCTGGCTTATGATCGAGAGAGACACTGGAAAAACAACTGAGGATATTCCATCTTTATTTTTTCAGTTAAGTGGGGTTTCTGAAGGTTCCAACCTATAATCTTTCTAGAACATTGACACCCTAACCTCAATATCTAGAGAGCTGTAATCATGTTTTAAGTGGCTCCCTGGCAGTCCACTTCCTTATAAGCTGCCTGAGGGCAGACATATGCTGGCTCCTTCTGCCTGGACTCTAGCGTTTCTTCCCTAACTCTTGCTGGTCATCTGGTCAGTTGAAGCCAAGAAAGTTGCTGTTGAGTTCATTGCTGGCTGCCGTAAGTAGACTTAATGAGTCTAATCACATGCGCTTTACAGATGATGTTTGAAGTTTCTAAGGAGGTAGTATTTTAGGGGTATAATGAGAATTATTAAGCTGGTTTCCTATGTAGAATTACTAATCTGTTCTTGCAGTCATCGTTGTACTGCTCCAGAATATTCATAGTTGAATGTAGCATGCAGGATATGAAAGCTTACTACTTTTCTTTCCCACTTTAATTAGAGACACTATAAAATTTTTGTTCATCTTCTATGACATATTCAGTGTGTTGAATGAAAGATTTTTCTGCTTTGAAAGGTATGCAAAATACAAGCAAGATCTACCTTTCTTGAGTGCCTCAATTTCTTGCGGAATTTTCTAGTAAAAAAAAAAGCAGATTTGCTTTTAAATTTTATAGTTGTTAGCACTATTTCTTACCATCATAAGATTATGAGAAAATTTAAAGAATAGCCATACACTGTTTGGAAGAAAAGAGATCTAGGTCTGGAAGGGGCCACTTGTGTGGGTTTTTTTCTTTTTTTTTCCCAAACTGTATATAATGTACAAAAATATCTAGGTAGCTCTCTGTGTATCTGTTTTGCATTCTTCAAAGAGCAAAATCAGCAAGGTAGGAAAGCAAATATCGCCCAACATCAATGATTTGCCCAAAATAGTGTTAACCATGTCATCTTTTAGCTAGCTAAAGAGAATCAGCTTTAAAAAATATTTTTTGGAAGGCTGGCACTGCATGAAACTCTCTTTAGTAGTTGAGACTACTGTTAATACTTCCTAATTTTTCCATTTGATAATCAAGGTATTATAAGCAAAAAGGTTTTTACTAAACTTTTTCATACTATGTATCAGAACTGCAGTTAAAGAAAGTGTGATGGAGAGGAGTAGCAGTGCAGGTACTTCAGAAATAGGGCCAGAGTAATGTTTAGTGTATCTTTAAACAAAAAAATCCTACAATATTTTAGTGTGTTTAGTAAACTCTGTTGGAACACAGACCTTATCGTAGGGATGTGCATTTCACCATGCCGTGATCATGTGTTTTCAAAAATAGCGACTGCCCGTGCTCTCTAGAGATGTTTGATTTTTAGCAATCCAGAAATTGCAGCACTGAGCATTCTTCAGAACCTAGTAACGACCATGCTGTGCATCCATCATCATCACAGGAGTCAAGCACACATTCCATGGTGACAGCTTACACGGCCACGCTCCACCATCGTCCATCCTGGGCCAGCGTGTGGTCAGGTCCTGGAACAATAAGGAATATCCCACTAGGGCTATCAGCGCTGCTTCTCCTGTGTTTTAGATGGTGTGGAAGGGGGAGGAGAGCCAGGTCAAGAAGACTGGAAGTTAGCAGTTGGCAAAGAAATTGATCCTGGCTCTGAGAAGGATTTTTGGATGCTAGTAGAGAACTGACGTGGATGGAACAAAGTGTCTGGGAACAAGCGCTGTTAATGTAGAATTGAAATTGGATGAGAAGTGAAAAGCCTGAGTAATACAAGGGAAGGAGAAGTTAAGAGGTGAAGAGTTGCAGACGTTTCTTATTACATCATGCTAAGTTCTATTTTCAGTCTTTAATAATTTTTAGTGTAGACACTATCAGAGAAAGCAAGTTAACTAGCAGTTATACAGATCCACTTGGAGAACTTTGAATGTGATTTTTTTTTTTTCCCTTTGTTGAAACTGTCAGTTTTATTGATGTAAAATGAACTAAGAGCATCCATACTCATTTGATCATGAATGCGTTTCCAAGTTCCTTGGTCCTGGACCTGTTTCATCTCCCACCACTGTTTACAGTATGCTCTTATATACCTTACTGCAAGCAATGTTTCTTAAAGAGTTGTCTTCCAAACAGAGAGAGTAATATTGCTCTGAATTTAATTCTGCCAACTTATGTTCTGTCATCAGAGTGATGTAGAGCTACCACCTTGGACAACATCTTCCGTGCTGTAGGAAATTCTATAACAGGTGGACCATTTGGGTCACTGGATGCTTTAGTCCACTCGTGGAAGTTGCAGAGCGTAAGAACCTGGATCAAAGATCTTATGTTAAATTCATTGAATAATTTAGGTGGGGAGAGACCTTACAAGGTCACCTAGTCCTACTCTCTGTTTAGAGCAGGATTGACTTCAGAGTTAGGTCACATTTCTCAGGATGTTGTCCAGCAAAATGTTGAGTACCTCCAAGGTTGGAGATGCCAAGACTCCTATGGACAAATTGTTTCAGTGCCTCACTGTAAAGGATGTTTTTTTTGTCTTAATTCCAGTCAGAGCTTCCCTTGCTGTGACTTGTGACTGTTGTGTCTTTTCCTTTTGCTGTGCACCTTCCTTCCCTTTCCCCTTGTATTGGAGGACTGAGCCTGGACACAGTATTCCAGGAAGCAGCTTCATGAGGGTCAAATACGCGGGAATAATCATCTCCCTGGAACTGCTGGCTACGCTCTTGCTCCTATAGTATAGATGCGCTAATTTCACATGGTTGTGAGCCTGTTGCTTTTGTTATAGTTTCTGATATCATTCATGTTTATTTCTCTTACAAGACTTGGATTGGGAATCGAAGACGGAAATATCGTTTAATGGGGATTGAGGTCCCACCCCCTAGAGGAGGTCCTGCTGATTTCTCTGATCAATCTGAATTTGTTTCTAAATCAGCACTTAATCCAGGAGAGGAAACTGCTACTGAAGTGGGGGATGATAATGATAGGAATGATGAAGTATCAATCTGCTTATCTGAAGGAAGCTCACAAGGTATTTGAAAATGCAGTTAACTACTGTGCGTATATTTTTAATTTTGTGCAGTGTGCATGCTTTGGATTCTCTGTTGTACCCATTCAAAAATGTCTGAAAGAGTG
>NW_010512034.1:7880-25456 GCF_000687285.1 Phaethon lepturus
TGCCTTGGCCATACTGAAGGTACTGTTTGGTCTCTTTCTTTTACCTCTCTATATGAATGTTGTTGGGTTTGTGTTCACAAAGCTTGCAGAAACCTTTTCTCATAAGACCTTCGTTTCTGACAGAGTCTTCTGAAGTTAATTGACAGGTTCACAATTTGCTAGTGCAGCTGAGAGATGGACAAACAGTACAAATGTCTGTCTCACTTCCCTAGGAAGCCAGGTTTTCAAAACTATTCTCTGTTAACTGCCAGTTCTACACAGCCAGCTTGAATATCCATTCCTGTTTGCCCAAATCACACCAACAGTTCTCATCTAAAGAAGCAGTAATGCGTGTGAACCTGTCTGCTTTGAGCTGACCAGAGCTATGTACTTCCAGTTTTCCTGATACTAAACTCATGCTGATGAGGTACGTTCAGAAGATATATTAGCTCAAACTTGGTCTTGAACTGAAAGAGCTTCACCGTATGTCAAAGCATAGCGGAACTTCTTCCATTAGGCTGTCTGCGGTGCGTGTATGGTCTCTGACAAGCAAATACAAACCAACAGAAAAGATCAAAGTCGGTAGCAAGGGACTACTCAAAGCCTTAGAACTGCACAGATGGGGTGCCTGTGTGTTCTCAGTAAATTGCATGATCTTGAGTGATAAGTGTCTCAGGCTTAATTCCCTTTTACTCCACCTCCCAGAACTGCATGACCACATTAAATTGATCTTTCCCTTTCCCTCTTGTACATTAGTGCTCTGGGCCTAGGGCAGCAGCTATGAACTGCCGCTTGGCACATTCACTACCTTCCCGAGCTCAACTAATTGCTCCCAGTGCTTCTGATTAGAAGAGATCAATAAAGCCTTTGCTCTCTAAACTAAAAGGAAGTCTGATCTAGTGCATACTATTGCAGCTTAATATGCCAGACTTGATCTTGTCATTTTGTCTGCACAGTTTAAAGGAAAGAACTAGAAAAACGGAGAACTGCTGGGAATGAATTTGTGATAGCTTTGTCATATTCTGCTGTAAAGAGACTAAGATGATAAAGAAATGGGCCAAGTGATTGAAAGCCAAGTGAGATGCAGAATCTAAGAGTCCTTGATTTGCCTGAGGTGTGGAAGGAACTGATTTAGTCAGATCAGTTTGAAAGAAAATGGTGACGGGGAAGAGGCTGAATTCTCTGTAGCTTAAAGTGAGGAATAACACCACATTTATTGAACGAGGCTTTCATAAAACAGGATAAGGCTGTAAGACTATGAGTAGATTATTAGAGTCAAAGCTTAAGGAAGTGCAAGAAAACTATAGGATTTCCAGAGCATCCAAGAATCCCCCTCTCATTCTTTTATTCTACTGCAAGAATTATTTCTATTCATTTCTTCAGTTCAAAGGAGTAGGTTTCACTGCTGCAGCTCATCTTCTTTTGAACTTCCTGGAAAATATTTCCACCAGTAATCATGTGTACTATTCAGGCACAGATATGTGATTATTTTAATGTTTGAGAACTGTAACTTTTGGTCCTAATTTATAAAAAAACCCCAAAACACAACAACAAAAAAACACTTTCAAAGACAGGAAAAAGATACTTTTAGTCACCTAATTAGAGTGGAAGTGTTGATGGCACTTGTTTTTAAAATGTAGTGTGTAAATACTTTAAAAAAGCTGTACTCTGATGCAAAACTAAGCATTAAAGTTCTTATAATGCCTTACCTTTTTAAATGTATGTTACTTGAATCCATACTTTGCGTAAATGCTCTGTGGAAGCCATTATAGCTGTGCCAGTTTATATTAGCTGAGGATGAATATTTAAAGAGTTGAAAGTGCTGTAGGGAGTTGCTTCTCTCGACTATTGAATCCAAGTGGTGACTGTCAGGGTTACTGAGTGACTGGTGCTTCAGACTGTTTCAGAATCCCTCAGGTGCATCTTCAGTGACCTTCATTCCTCTGAGCCTAACGGTGGGATCATATGTTGCTCCCTGCTTTACGGTTCTCTCATTTGGACCCATTTGCTTTTGCTGCTAGCAGAAATTTTCTCTGAAGTTGTGGCCACTGGCAGATTAAATTTATTTGAAAGAACTTCAAATAAAATTGGCTCAGTTTAGAGATATTTTACTGGTAGAAAAGTTATTTAAAACAATAACTGTCTCTGTGTGGCCTAAATATTATCCACTCTCTGAAACTGTTGGTACTCCTCAGTTAAATCCCATTACCCCTGTGTTTGCGTGGACGTGATACACCCTGCATCATTATCTGCCCTCTCTTCCAGCATCCCACATGCACATCTGCTGCCCGTTCGCTCCCCATGCCTCCTTTCCTCTTCAGGTGCAATAGCTGGACAGTTCGACCCTTTTCACGCAAGCTCTGCCCTCTGCAGAACTGTGTAATTTTACTAGCGCTTGGAAGCAGTGTATTTCCAATTGATAGCCTAGCTGTTAACGACGTTGTTTAAGATTTTTATCATGGCTGTCTTGCCTCTGTGTTCTGGTTTATTTTCTGATTTGCTGTTTCTATCAAACATTTTCTTCTTGACAGTATATTAAAGTGTGGAGAATTAAAATAAATCTGAGAAACATTCATCCCTCTGATTAAGTATATGGTTATCTTTCTTGGCTTTTTCACGCTGGCCATAGTTAGGGCTAACAGAATCATCTAGTGCTTGTAGTTGAAATTTCAGGAGAAGATTTGGTCTGTTTTCAAGTGCATACTTTGCTTATACGTAAGCGAGAAGCTTAGATTCACTAGGAATAAACATTTGCCATACAAGAATGAAATAATCTGCTTGATCAGTTTTTGGTTCATAACTAGTCAGTGCCTGCAAGGAGAAAGTGGGATTCTGATAGGTACCCTATAATTTCAGGGCATGCAGGATTTTTCATATATTAATTTACTTTTAATGTTTAAATAAAAAAGTTCTGGGCACCTCTGATGTGAAACTCTTCATCACCTTTGAATATTCCAACCTGAACCTAAAACTAGGAAGGTTTTGGTATGTTGCAAGAGAGTAACTGATAGTTTTCCTGTTGTTTCAAGTAGCGAGTGGCATGACTTTGCCCTGAAATACTTGTGATATGATGTCTTTATTAAAAAAGTCATCCAGTATTTTTTTCTGAATAAACATTGATAATATGACTTTGCTTTTGTATCTAGCAGATGTGACATATTTAGTGGTAAAGTCTGTTAATGTTCCTTCAGCATAAAATTTGAATGAAATCTGAAAAACTAATTTATTTCTGCAGAAGAGGCAAATGAAGCTCTTCAAAATGAAGAAATTGGTCACAAAGATGATGACCAGAATCCAGTATCTACTGATAATGTGGTATGTATACCTTTCCTTTTCCACTGACGTGACCTCCTTAATTGCGAATATTGAGGCTAGTGTCCAACACTGGTGTTTTTCACTAGGTGAACACTTCAGTTGAGTGTGCTAAGAGTCCTTCCGTATCGGTTGAGCACTAAAAGAAGCTGCACTGAAAGTACTAAAACAATAGAGCTATGTACATTCAGTAGAAATGGAATTACACAGCTTTTTCTGTATTATAACAACAATCCAGTGTCCTTTGTCTACAGTGCAAAGCACAATGCTAGGGTAGTGCTCTATAGGTACCTAGTATAGTAAAACAGTAAGAATAAAAAGCCCAGAATAATAATTGAGAATGGTTTCCTGTAGCTTTAAGAAAGTCAGATCTCTAGTGCGTCCTCTCTGTAGCTAACCTTGAATATGTGAGATCAGGCTGGGGTGGGTACGTCCTCTTCATTCCCGTACCCTCGACAGGGCATTATTTAGATGTTTCTTGTTTTCTCACTTGCATTCACCTTGAGTCAAACACGGTTGTTCTTGCTGGTTTTAATTGGCTGCAGTAAGACAAGGAAGGAAAGACAGAGGGAGGAGTCATGGCAAATAATGCAATATGTCCCCTTTGTTTAGCCTGCCTTCTCTCAAATTAGAAGAAAGGAGAGGAGGAAGAGGAGAGAAGACCCCAAGTGGTAGGGTAATTTTTATCTTAAAAGTTATCTGCAGAATGATCAGGTGATGGTTCCAGTTCCCAGTTGCACTCTTACTGCAGTCAGAGCTTAAATGACAGTAGCTCAGAACATGACAAGAACATTTCTGTTACGTTAATCGCACACAACCTGAAGTGGGAAAGGGAACAGGAGATTCCCTTCCCTCTATGTATTTGTAGAGGGGAGAACATTTTCTTTCTTTTGTTAATATATGATCATCTTTTGTGTAAACTGAAATCCCACGGCTGTATTGTCTGTGGTTGCCTGAATAGAAACAGCTGCCTTTTTCCCTTCTGTTTACCTTAGTGGCCTGCCCTGACCTTAGATATAATCACTCTGAGTTTCAGGCTGATGCGTTTACCATGGACATGCAGAATGTAAAATGACAAAGGTAAAAGGTTTGCAAAGATGATGTCAGAGAGACTCAGTTCTTCAGTCCACCTGAACTCCAGCATTCTATAATTTGATATAATAAGAGGCGGGGGGGAAGAGGAGTAGTTTTCCATACTCTGTTCTGAAAACAATAACAACTTTTTAAAACTGTATGCAGTTAAAGTGGGACTAACATACATTGGACTTGCATAAAAGATACGGTTTTCTTATTTGAAATTCTGATCTGTTCTTTCCCCTAGTATCCTAAAATGCATAATTATAAGAAAGATAGTGTGAATGTTTGGCACTTATTTAGAGACTCTTTCCTCAAGCTGAATCTAAACCCAGAAATATTTGAATCACAGTGTTAATCAGGGTATGATATAGCAGCAGACAGAAAATCTTTGTGACATTAAGGCTTTGAAATGTTATCACTTCAGCTGGGTTGTCAGACACTGAAGCACAGAAAATGTTGTTTACTCTCCCTACCTTCAACACATGCTTGTGAGCTTGGTGAGTACTACTGGTGAGAGACTGTTAACCTCTGTTGAAGGATTTCTCCTTGGTGATTAGAAGGCAATTGCTGATGACTGGTCTGCAGGCAGACAGAAGACGACACACATAGGCTGCAGAGAAGAAACCTCCTCTAAAACAACACCTCAAGAACTAACCATTAAAATGTATTGTGTCAGTACGATACACTTTATTGTGGGCCCTTGCCTAAGCTGTATTAAACAGTATACTAAAAAAAAAGTAGTAAAATTGCTTTAACTTACTATATACAGTCTCTTAAATGTTTACAGCTGTCAAAACAATGAAAAATAGTGACAAACAGAAAAAAACCCCAAACCCTCCTGTTTCCCTCTCAAAAATGTAATGAAATTTATAGTTTCATCTGGCCAGTCATCCTTCCGAGTTCTTGATAAAATTGCCATTCTTATCACTATGTAATTCAAATTTATTCCATCTCTTTGAGATCTAGCTTAGATATGAACAAAAATTTAAAATCTCATAGGTTCACCAAAAATGTGTAAACTTTGCTCATTTTCCTATTGGCATAGCCTTTTAATGTCATTTTCTTACATAAAGAAGGTTTCCTGTTGGGAAGAAAAACAGAACATGCACGTGGTAATTAATGTAAAAGTGAATCTTTTACAACTTGAGTGGCCTGGTTTCCACTGGAATGTATTTCAAAGTTCTAAATAGCATTAAGGTTGGTCTCTAACACTGCACTTTATATTGAGTTTCTAAAGATACCTAAAAAGGTCCCAAGAATTTTTGTGAATTAAGTGAAAATGTCCATGTGTATGCATTTGGAACTGTTCTTTCTATCACCACCCTCTGCTGTTCACGGCATTTGACTTGCACTATGGCCGCAGAAGGGCAAAGGAGACCTCTTCATCTTTTTAGGCAAGAAGTAGGTCAGTTAGGACTTGCCTGTCACTTGCCATAACGTCTGTTTTGCTCCAGAGGAATAAACTTCCATAACCTTCTTTGCCCTGCAGGAAGTCTTCAACAAATGGCTTGCAAAGTGCAGGCTTGTGCAGGCTGTAACGGGATACAGTGTGCAACGGGATGCCAAAAGCGTGGTGAGATATAGCTCCTCCTCTGCAAACAGCCCGAGTCACCATGGCAGCAGCTCTGAGTAGGGACAGTTTCAGTTTGGATGCTTCCCAGATCTTGTGGCCAAGGCGCATGATTGCCATCTAATGGGGGCTCCACAATTCAGAATTTCTTAGGAGCAAGCAAAAGGTCCTGTTACCCTTTCACGCCAGTTTGAGATACGGATTGTCGTTTGTTTGTCTAATCTACCCATTCAAATATTTGGAATGAACCGTTTACTTCTGTTTCAGAAAATAGAGATTATAGATGATGAAGAAAGTGATATGATAAGTAATTCTGAAGTGGATCAAATGAGTTCTCTTTTGGATTATAAGGTGAGTAATTAGGCTATGAGATGCTAAACTGGATAGTCCTTCACAGACAGTTCAGATGGGTGTATGTGCAAGGAATTCAGCAAAGGCAGGTGGGAGCCCCCCGGGACTCCTGCTTTTATGAGGAAGTCATGGTACCACACATCACCCGCTCAGTCACATCTCCTCATCCCATTTAGAGCCAGATTACCCGTCTTTCAACCCAGAGGGAAGCAGGAAAAATCCTGTTTCTACAGAGCAGTTACGTTACTCTAGCTGCAGCCATCTGCAGCTCCCACCACGTGTCCCAAAGTAATTTATTTAGCCTCTAAACCAAAACTTTTCTTTTTGTGCGAGAATTGTTCTTCGGGGTGCTGTGGCACGCTTTTATGTGCAGCATGGTGCTGCCAGCTCTGGAAAGGGACGTAACAGCTGGAATTCTCTAATAAAATGGGGGGATTTGAGAAGAAGTCATTCTAGCCGTGTAGTGCAGAACATGTCTGGAAGCAGTAGTTGTGGGAGGAAGTAAAAGCAGTCGAATACCTGACAGCTGCTGTCTTCTGCCAGATGGTAAAGGTTCTGCACGTGTTACTGCTCTCGTGAGAGTTGCCACAGTTCTGTGTTATATATTGAGCATGTTTTTATCTATGTAGCTGATTTTTTTACTTAGAAAAGAGGGATGTTCTACTAACGATAATTACCAAAATAATAAGTAGATCATCTTTTCAGAACAAAAATTACTCCTCCAAGCAGTCTTTTCCTGGTAAGAGCAACGGAGAATGAATATGGAGAGGGAATGACCTTTTCTTAATGTCACCTGTCACCACAGTGAACGGCGTGTTGTGACAGCCTGCCCTGCAGAACCTTGTTTGTTGGTTTGTTGTTTGACATTAGTGATTAGTCGTGCCTATGCGTGTTCTGCGTAAATTCGAATTCCTCCTTTGGCTGGGCAAAATCTAGTGCTAAATAGGAAAATTCTAAGTTTGCATCTGAAAGAAATGCATTAAGCTGATTTTCTTACGAAAGCTCAAATATTTCTCTCTCATCTCGGAGCTTTTATAATCTGGAACAGTATGGTGAGCAGTGTTTTGACTGAAGAAATGTGAATTTTCTGGGGGCAAAAAAAAAAGCCAACAACCATTTTTTAAAGGCTTGTTAAAAACCTTCCAGTTCATCACGTAGTCTCACCTTTCCATATCAACTAAGTTGAATTACAGCCAGTCTAGCTAAGCGTGAATATCAGAGCGTAGTTCTATGTTACTAAAAAATGTATTTTCATCATTAAAAGAAAATGCCAGCTTGTAAATTCACCAGTGAAATTATCTTATGTCATTATTTGCTACCACCAAAACCAGCCACCAAGGAACATTTTGTATGCAAAACTGCCAACCTAATTAATCACGTGGTTGCATAAGCAAGGGTGGGGTTTTTCTTGCCTCTGATATCCCTCGGTAAATTCAGTGCTTACCATGAATTATCTGTGAACCTAAATGCCTACTTTCTGTGTGCATTGTGCATTACTAACAATTTCTGTGTGCGTATTTTTTTCACTATTATCTTACGGAGGATGCGCATTTGGGTGCTACTATGCAGACAGCTTTTGCAAACACACGCAATGACTTTGATCATTGACAGTGAACTGTTTATTTAGGTTGCATGATCTTTGCAAAGGAAAATAACCAGGGGAAATTAATTTTAGCTCTACACTGATCAACAGATTAAGCATTTTGATCATGCATTCCAATCAGTTGGTAAGTTTGAAGGAGAAGAGATATTTGGAATAAACTGAAGTACTTGTCAAACCTGAATTTTTAATTAAGTTTGTTATTTTTATATTAAGTGATTTGCAAGTATAGTAACGTGTATGTATGCAAAGGTTGGGAAAGTGCCTTTTTAGCCACAGCATGCACATTCTTGATAGTTCTCCATTTTGTAAATACATTCCTATTTATTCTGTATCCCGAGAGATCTTGGTGTGCTGACGCTTCATGATGCATGTCAAACTCAGCTGCACTAGAGGATGCTGTATTTTAATTTGTGGTAGCTTTGAGGAATTTTCAAGTAGTTTTCCCTGATCTTCATGTCAAGTTTCCTGGTGTAATAATGGAATTTAGTTGCTGTCTCTTCTCACAGCCAACCTGCCTTTTCTTCTTAGAAGAGACCTGGGCTTTGTTTTTCTTTATTTAAAAATTGAATTAGAGGTCATGCTTATAAATTAAAAAGCAGTGCTTCTTTAAAAGGTTCATGTAAACTTTGGCCCAAATCAAATGCTTTCGTGATAGTAATTCTGAAATGCCTGTCTGTGTGTAACATGGCTGGCTGTGACAAGTCTCTTGCGGAGGATAATGAGAAATGAAACGGCGTACGCATCTGCAGGTTTACTGTGACGCTACTGGTCGTTCATCAACTTCTGTTTGTATCCAAAGTCTACATGCATTGTTTTATAATTCTGTAATTTAGAACTTTTGGTTGTACTTAATACTGTTTTTGGCAGGAATCATAATAAACACATTTTCACTCAAAACATCTACTTTTAACACAAGTATGTTTAGGTGTCATTAAACAGGTGCAGTTCTATTTATTATTTCCAGAACTTTATGTAATTTTCCCCCACAGAATGAAGAAGTCAGATTCATTGAGAATGAGTTGGAGAATCACAAACAGAAGTATTTTGAACTACAGACATTTACTCGGAGTTTGATACTTGCTATTAAATCAGATGATAAAGAACAGCAGCAGGTAAGTCCTGAAGTAGGTTTTAGTAACGGAAGGTGTTTGTCATATTGTGTTCTGTGACTCCCTTGGTTTTATTCCGTAGTGCCCAGAGGCTCAAATTATGATTAGGGCAGCGTTGTGCTGAACATCTTGCAGACAAAGAAAAGCTGAACTCTAAACAAAAGAAAGATCATTGTACAAGTAATGACATAGGAAAAGACTTCTACAGAGGGACAACCGATGCACCAGTGTAGGCTGAGGGGCTGGGATTTGTCTGCTGTGAGATCTAAGATGCGAGATCTAGGAAAAAAAGCCAGGCTGCTTCAGTTTTACTGCACCACATAAGATACATAGCACTTCTTTTAATGCTTGGTTGGATGGTGTCTTCTATGAGTAACGTTCTGGGCTTTATTTAGGAAGAGATATTGTTGCTTTTATTTTTTTCCTTTTGCCTTTACAATCTGCAGTTTTTCAGGTGTAAAAATAGAAACTGTAACTTGCAAGCAAGAAACATAGAACACTTTTACATCCAAAATAAATTTGGCTTATGGTTGTTTTCTATATTTTTTCATAAAACCATGTGAACTGAATACAAAGAAAAGTAAATTTGAAATCTATGAGGCAAACCAATAGATCTCTAACAGCAATGACGTTGTATGCAGCATCTAATTCTATCTCCTGCATGATCACAATATAGCATGGTTATAGATGTTTTAAAGCTTTTGCATGTTAAAAATATCTGAGTAAAATAATATAGATCATTTGGTTTTGTCCAGTTTGGAGGGAAGAAAATTGTTTTGAGCTGTTTCCAAAATAACTTAAGTAACTTCTGGAATTGTTATAAGATCTTGGTCGATGTTTTTCCTTTCAATATTTATCAATACAGACTTTTTTTTTTTAACCTATCCAGTACCAACACTGACTGAAAAGCTTAACAAAGTTTTTTCACTATATGTTTAAATGACATTTGAATGCTGACATAAAACATATACCTAATACTGTATTGTAATATTTTTTTACTTACAGGCACTGCTCTCAGACTTACCTCCTGAACTAGAAGAAATGGATTTCAATCATGCATCCCCAGAGCCTGACGATACCTCATTCAGCTTGTCATCTTTATCAGAGAAAAATGCCTCAGACAGTTTGTGATTTATTTTTTTTAATTGACAGAAAAAGAAACCCTGCGTAACGTGTAGGTTTCAAGAGAACAGCGTTTTGCTATCCAGTGTTCTTCAGTCCAAAAAAGAAAACCCAAGGTGAAGTAGACCTTCCTGAAGGATGACTGTAGTATGTCATGGCTACAGTTTGCAGTGTCAAGAAATTTCAAATGTTGTTTTTGGTAAATGAAAGAACTGTGTGAGGAAAGGTTTCACTTTTAGTGGTTTGGCCTTGATTAGGATAACTTCTGACTCTCCAGAATAACTCCTGCTCTGTAGCAAAGTCTTTTTGAGCAGGTATCCAAGAATGGAAAACAAATGTCCTGTTTTACAGACAGCTAATTCTTCAGAGTTGCTTGCTCACCAGTCCTGTTTATTATTTTTTTCCCCATTTTTACTCAGGTAGGTGGACTACAAATTGGGAATCCAAATAGAATCACAGGCTTTTTATGAGTTTTGCTTGAACCGTTTTGAAATCTGAAATTTAACTGAAGTGTTTTTCATTATGTGACTTCAGATTGTTGAACCTTCCATTTTCTGACCAAAATAGCTGAAAAAACTTTGAAAGGCTAACTGAAAAATTTGAATTATTGTCAATAAATTATTAATGTAAAGAAGCAGTCATAAGTGTTGTAACAAATTAGTTGGATATGGGAAACCTGATAGCTGCAGAATGTGACTTTCTGATAATTCTCACAGTAGCAATGGGATTAGATGTTTACATTACTGTTTAGGGTTTTATGAATGTAGGTACAGTTTTTATTTGTCAAAGTCTGAACGCTAAAGTTTTGTTCCTTCTTTTAATTATTGGTTATGTATTTTTCCACAAACTTTGCTCCATTTTATCAAGACACTGTCATAAATCCACAGTTGTCCTTGCATCCTGAAAGGTGTTCAAGTGTTTGGAATTGACCTTTGCGGATCTTCTAAATGTGACCTGGTTTTGAAGCAGCCCCGTCTGATGAAGTTTTTGGCAACTGCCACGTTACAGTTGCCATTTCTAAACTGTGAGCTTGATTGCAGGCAGTGGCTGAAATGAATTTCTTCTTTCCTGGCTGTCGTTCACATTGAATCCCTTTACTCATCTGATTAAATGGATGTGCAAACACATTCAGATAAATTTAGTAGGGCATGTTGGTGCATGGTATTATTAATGCTCTATGACTTCTCATCTGAATACTCCTCAGCGAGCCTTTTTGAAACGGATACCCATCACAGTCTGGTAAAAAGCCTGATCTTTCAATTTTATGCCAAATAATTATTTACTCTGGTGAATCCTTACTCATGCAGTACAGTAAGTAATCCCCTTAATTTCAGTGGGAGGGCCAAGGTATAGCTCAGAAAATCCAGTGTATTGGGGAAATAACACTTTCTTTTTTCTCTAATAGTGGCATTGACTCACAATTTTAGTTTTTTCTCAGTCTGGTCTGTTCCTCCTCAATCACTTCTCCAGCTTTGTTTTAGTACCAGTAGTGAGCTGTGTTCTTTCAGGGTCTTTTTCTGTCTCTGTGTTGTCCTTGGGTGTGGGGAGCTTTTAGCAATGCTGTTAATTGTCAGCTGCATAAAGGATAGTAGCAGTTTTGAAAGCTGTTTTAAAAAACCAAACAGTTTCACAGTTCTGACTTCTATACAATTCAGTTCTCAAAAGACCTCTTACCATCTATTCTACAGAGTAACCCTGCAAAAGCAAGCTGTTGGACCTGTATTTGAGCTTAGGCATTAAAACTCAGAGTGAAATCCCAGGAGAGAGGGAAGGCAGTGTGTGTGACCAGGAGGTAAGTGGTAGGTTACTCATCCTTTCACTGCCTGAGCTGAAATGTCACATCCTGGCTGGCAGACACATCCTCAAAGCTTTACTCAAAGGAGGAGCAGTATTTTACATGCCTGTTGAAATGACCACCAATCTAAAATTAATTAAGGTTTGTGAGCAAAGGCCACAGTACCATCCTTCAAATGTAAGATAGGGCTCAACTGTAATTCTGTTCACTCTGAAGAAATGATTTATAAAGGGTTTTCTATACTGGGTTAACAATGCTTTCTATTACTGTTCTCTCTAGATAGGAAATTTGTGCCACTGACAATGAAACCTCTTGTTTTCTGTGAGCTTTGCTGAAATTAAAAAAAATAGTACTGTGATTTGCCACAATTTGGACCCTATTTTCCTGCTGCTTCCACTTAAATTCCCATGACAAAAGGCAGGATACTCAATGAGAGTTCTGGATTTCACAGTCAATTAAGTCATCCAGCTTTATACAGGAAAAACTTTCATTGATGATTCATATTTTGCTATGTCTTACTTCTGTTTCATATGCCAAACAAATCGAAGGAATTAATTTTGAATGAACTGCTACCAGGCTCAAGCAATCATGCAAGTCCCTGTCCTCAAGGAAGCTGGAATCCTCTTTAGGATGTGCTGCAGTCAATGCCCACGTCATCCCTGTGGGCATGTTATTCTTTGGCCCTTTTCTCTTGTAGGTGACAAGACAAAAGGTAGCGAAGTAGTCATGTTTCCATACCCTGAAACACTTGACAATATTACAAGATATTCAGGAAGAAAGTGTATAAATTATATTCCTGTGTAACAAAATGCTGTATAGGATAATACCGTACAACTGTTCTGTGGGATTTTTCAGCATCAGTGTATATTTCCTGCATATGTAAAACAAAAATCTTAATTATATGTTACCATTACTGATATTTGAAGTCACTGCAGCAACAGTCGTTCTGCAGTACAGTGACTGAGGAGCAGCTTTGGAAGTCCTGTAACATAACATTTAACCATCCTTGAGAGTTAGGAAAATTCATATCCAAGTATGGCACTTCAGCCTAGCACCGCACACGTGCTCTGTGATTTAGGGGGTTTTTTTGGTTTGCTTGTGTCCCTAACAGGCAATGTAACGTGCTAATCAAGTCTGCAGATTGCATCCCAATCTGTGTAACTTGTTCAGCTGGACCTTGGTATGAGAGAACTGGGCACATTCCTTTCCAACTTCATCTTAGTAAGAAAGATGTGTACTTGCTTAAAAGCATCTGTACTGACAAGCATCTTCCTGACAGGCGTCGCGTTCTGATACACAGTCACCGGGATACTCGTTTCCAGATGAAATTCTGAAAGTTCCTCAGATGATGGAGAACGATGGGGATGGCTCTCTGGGCCTGTGGCATGTTAGGATTCGGTTTATGGTTACTTCTTCTGTTCATAGGATGGTTACAAAAGCCCATATTAAGTGCTAGTTCATCATTTGCATGGACTTCCCATGACAGATGCAGCTAATGGTGTGTTGTGTTACGATGACAGAAATAAGCCCCCTTGCTATTTCAGTGGTTTGGCTCTGCAATAACCGCTACAGCAGAAGTGCCACGTATTGATGTTTTTATCGTCTTTCTGCAAAGGCTCTCATTTGCTTTGTCTGTGAAAGATGACTTCCCGGCGTTGTTTGTTCCTAATGCCTCTGTCGGAACACGAATGATGAAGTACGTCTTTCTGAAGAAACCAAAGTGGAAAAAGGTAGTTCAGAACAGACACTTTAAACCAGAGACAGGACGCTCGCGCTCCTTGGGGGGCAATGAAAGTCTTTGATGCTAGCAAGCTTGCTTATACTTAAGAAAGCGGTTTCCTGAAGCTATGCCTCTCTTCATTTCCCTGCAGATGATGCTTCTGTCAAGTCTATAGGTCTAGCAGGAGTGAGTAACAGTAAATATTCTAATAGGTGAATTTTTGGCAGATTTAAAAGTACACGAACAGATGTACCATAGAAGTGTCAGTTTTCTTGAGTGCTTGGTTCTTGAAGCAGCACTGCACTTTAATCTTTCCAAGTATTTCTTTTTCGCTAAGGCAATAAAAAGTCTGAAAATGACAAGCAGATCGTGGGCTTTGCAGTCTTCTGAGTGAAAAAAGGACTGTACCGGTTATGTCTTCATCTTCTTAAATTGGGAAGCAGCTTATCAAGTCCATTCACCCGACGGAGACAGCTATATCTACTGTTGTGGTTATACAGTTGAAATGATAGGAAAAATCAACAGTATGATGAATATGCTTATTGTGGAAATGGAAATTATTGCTTAAAATCGATCAGCTATCCGGTTTGGGATCTCTGTTGCACTACCGTATCAGTAACGTTGAAAAGAAGCTAATGCACAGCACTAACTTTTCCCTAGGTACTCTAGTCGTAGCTGACTGTTGGTCTCAGGATACTGATAACATAAGGAAAGACAATAATATGCATAAATGGAAGAGCACAGAATATCTGAAACGTGAAGAATTTGTAACTTGCAATGTTACAACCGAAAGCTTGATTTACTACCTCCAGTCCTGCTGCCCAGATCCTTCAGGTCAGCCAGTGAAGGGAGAGGCTGCTTCACGTGTTAGGACTGGCAGCTGTCGAACCTTCAGCTTGCATTTCAAGGTTCTGCCTCTTCTGCCCAAATCATCATCAGGTGAAGTAAGTTGCTCAGCTGTGAGATGCCTGATCAAAGTTAGAGGATGGTTAGTGAGAAAATTCCAGCTAGTTATTAGAAAAGAGAGAAGCTGGTTTATGGTGTTTGATTTCTCTACCCAATTAATGTTTTACCACATAGACCAAATGTGAAATCTTAATAGTTATGAGCAAAAAAAGGAATAAAAGATAGTACAAAATTGTTTTTTTTTTCCATGGCAGAACAGGGTTTTATTCTGACTCAAGAGTACTTACTTGTCTCTGAAAGGCAGCAGCTGACATTTTGGTCAGAAGACGACAGACACGAATGGGGCAGAAACTTGAGCTTGTGGTGGTTGTTGTTTTTAAACAAATGAGCAATCCTCTTTGATAAAAGAGATGCTTAAGAATGTTCCTGTAAGGAGAATGGTTTCAGGTCAGCGCTTTGGTTCTGGTGAACATTTTACTGTATTACTGAACTAAGTCAATAATTCTTTTCAAATTCTGTATTACATTTTACACACACTACCTCTGAAACATGACACCACCTTTAAAACCACACAGAAAATGTGAACCTTTTTTTTTAACGCTTTATAGGCAATAAATTATTTCCAACATGCATCCTTCAATTTTGTGCTTGTTTTTCAGTTGAGTGTGAGACATTCACTTTGTTTTTTATTTTAGTACTATTTCAATGTATTTGTCTTAAACACAGTCTATGGACAAGGAAGTAATAAAGATGTGATATTAGGGAGAAATGATTAGCATATTTAGTTAAGGGTAGTAAATATTTCTATTAAAGCTGAGGGATGATGTAGTAAATGGGCTAGCTGTGCTATTTTTGGTACAGCTACTGTAAGGAATGGATATTATCCTTTTTTCTGGTATTAACTGATTGTTGTAACATTTCTCAATACATCATAGATTAATTTATCAGAACAGTCCAATAATGAGTCCTCAGCAACGCAATGAAAAGGAATAGGATTTTGCATTTTCTGAGGCATAACAGTTCATAAATGAATCCTCATATTTTTACTTCAGTTACTGTTTCTTTCCCTTTTTTTGCAGAACAATATGTATAAAGACCTTGCAGAAACAATTTTGATTTGCTTGGAAGCAAGTGGTAAATTAAAATGAATCTGTAGCAAAGTAAGGTTTAAATGTAGATGTAGACCCTGTTTTGTAGACAAGTTTCACCTTAAAAGAGTCCCTATAATTTCCCCATGACATGTATCTCTCTGAAATACGTGGGGAAGGGTGACAGAAGGTACCAGCCTCTTCAGCCTGGGGAGGGAGTGAGACACGAGGAGGCTTTTCAGTTGAGTAGCAGAACTGAAGATCCTTGGGGTTTTAGTCAAGAAAATGACACTAAACTAAAAAATTTCTACACCTTGGAGGACAAGAGCTCCTACTTTTATCTTTGGATTTTGTGAAATTAGTTCACAAAGCCATTGGCAAATCCACTGAATTGTGTTGGGGAAAAACTGTATTCTCAATGGAAATTACATCATTTCTATGATTATTTCTAGAATTACTGAGTATACATGAATACACGAATGCATATTTATAATGTGCACAGATATACTGAACTTGATCATCGTATTAGCATCTACAAAGGTATTTTCACTTAATGTGATTCTTCTAAAATACATTTTATTTGCTCTCATTTTATGTCCTGCTATATATTGATTACATAGTTTTGAAATTAGTCAAATACATCTATAAAAATACTTTTTATAGTTTAACTCCTTGCAGAACTGGTAACTTCAAGGCTTGGAAATGTATTAAAATGCCGATGATAATGGTATTTCGAAGTGATCTGGGCAAACAAACAAACTGCTGTATTTATGAAGAAAGAATGAATCTTCTGCCATGATCGTTTCTGCTTTAGTTTCATGAAAGGTATCAGTTTGTTTAAAAAAAAAAAAAGAAAATATTCAGAAAGTTTAAATATTATTGTATAACTTGGATGTTTTCCTTAGCCTACAAAACATAAGAGAATTGATGCTCTTAAAACTTGTATCATTTCCTTCTGGGCCAATTCGTTCAGCTTTGTAACCCCAAGTGTATTACTGCGTTTCTCTGTGAAAATATTTATATTGCATTTTTATTATTTGTATCAGTATGTGTAGCAAAGAAACTACTACAAATCCTAAACTGAAGTACCTCCACTACGGTCCGGGACATATGATCTTGGCTTATTTGAAAGATGGATGCCTCGTGAAATATTCCATATGTTTCTATTGATTTTTTTTTTCTGTATATATAAGGGTATTTATAATCTTCTATTAACAGAGTCGTCATGAGAAATGCTTATTTCCTTCTTTAGAAGCCTGCTCAGCTATTTTTATATAAAATGTTGGTCTTCGCCTTAATTTTTTTGTGAAAAGTTGTGCCATAGATATTTTAACTTATCCACAGATAGTTTACAGAATTTGCTTTGACTTGTCTTTAGTTAATTGGATTTTTTTTCCTCAAATTGTTCTAAATTGTTTTCTCCTTCCAACTGCATCTCGAGGTTGTTTTGCTTTCCTGTTCTATTTTTTTTTTTTTTTTAAGTTTTGGAAGATACTTTCATATGCATGCTTTGGTAGATCAAGGTTTTCCTCTGTAGTTTATGGTTTATAGTTTAGCAAAACCTTTCATTGAAAAAAACAAAACAAAACAAAAAAAAGACAAAAAAACCCCCAACCCTGAAGTAACGCTTGTACAAATGTATCTAGAATGGCCCAACCGGTCAGAGAAAAGGGCTATTTAGCGTTGGTAAATTTGTCTACTAGACTCAAGAATATTTTTCTACGTCTGTCAAGTTTGGGACTATGGAGAAATGAAATAAAGGTTAACTAACTCCTTTTCCTATATGAAATTCTCCGTTTCTGTATTTATTACTCTTGTAAAAATTCAGTCCTGTTCCAAGGCATCGCGCGTCGAGTTAACTTCAGGGCCGGGCGCAGGCGCGCTGGCGTTCCGCTTCCCGAAGGGCTGGGCTCCGTTCGGGAGGCAGCGCGACCGCGGCGGCCG
>NW_010512035.1:0-376 GCF_000687285.1 Phaethon lepturus
TTGCCCGGCGGCCGTGGGGGGCTGCGCGAGCCCCCCGCCAGCCCCCTCTCCATCTCTGCAGCCCCCCTCCTTGTGCCTGCCCGGCACCCACGGACCCCTGTGGGAGAATAGCACCCTGGGCCGTGGGAACCCCTGTGAGCATCACGTGTGGACCTCAAGAAGTATCAGCCTGGGAAATGGGACACGTTTGCTTTGCGGTTTGGTCAAATAATTTTCTTTTCTGTCAGTTCATTAAAAAAACAACTGAGGGAAAGAAAAAAAAAAAGGGCTCATCTTACTTCTTTTAATACTGTTTGTGGAGGTTTAATCAGTCATGCTTTTTTGGACCTCTGTTTCTTGCTCTGTGATCTGTCATCTAATTCAATTTTTCATTCCT
>NW_010512035.1:407-26515 GCF_000687285.1 Phaethon lepturus
AAAAACCGCTCTGTAATTTCCAATATTCAGCTTCATTTATCCCTTTTAGAGGAAAAGTAGCTTTTTATAGCATGCTTTTCTCTCTCTTGCTTCTGTGAAGCCACAGTCGAGAAAGTGTCAGCCTGAGGTAAAGAGTTAGATTTAAAACCCCTAGTCCAGGTCTGCTGGGTGAACCTCCATCTGTAGCTGACTTCTTGGAAGATTCTGGTCCAGAATGAGATTGGAAGAGCCGTCTGCGTGGATGGCAGCCAGTGTGACAGGGAGCACCACCTGCAGGAGACTCTTGGGGAGCCTTACCTACCTTGTCTTGCTTGAGGCTGCCCTTGCAGGGTATTGGCTTTGGCCACAGCTTCCTTCCCTGTGCTTCTTTCCTTCTGTGATCCCTCTCTCAAATTAGCAGTCTTTTTGGCCCTCTTAGCCACTCTCCTTTGATCAGGGAAGAGCTTAAGAATAAACCCTTTTTCACTTCTCTGGTCATTCTTAGGCAGTCATGTCTGGGCCAGTTTTAGTCTGGGTTTTGCCGGATCACAGAGAGTATGCTTTGCTGCTTTACCATCCTCCTTTTTGCTGCTGATAGGCCTTTTCTTAGTTTTTCCGCAGTGCGGACTTTGCCTTTGATGAGATGCTGGGTTTTGGGGCATGCAGATTTCTGTATCTGCCTATTCTAGTAACAATATTATTTTTGTGCTTCTTCCTTGGAGTGGCTTCCTTTGAAACTGGTAATCTTGCAGCCTCTTTGAGTTGACTGTTCCTTTTGGAGGCTCATCTTCTGTTGAATGTCCCAATATTTGGGCAATAGATGGTAGAGTTGTCCACACCTTAAGCTCCTGTTTATTCTTGGAGACCATATTGCTTCTAAAATGGCTCATGTCTATTTAGCAGTTTCTGCCCTGATGTCCCTGTGTTCCACCTCTGCCTCCAACTCTTCTCTTGTTACTCCATTTTCCCCTTTTTTGATCTAGGACTCCACTTTTCAGAATTTTAGCATCAGCCAAAACTTTTGTGTCTTTAGATGAAAATATGACTTTGTCATTCTTTCTTCTGCATTTGATTCGATTTGATTCTTGGTGATGTGAGAAAGCATGATAGAGTCACATTATAAATGGTTAAGGTTTCCTTTGCAGAGTGCATCTCTCATTGTTTAGTTCCATCTGCTGCCCTCCGGAAAGCGGCCTGGGGTTGCCCAGCCAACCTAGAAGAACATTAACTCTTGCTCAAGAAAATACGTCTGTAGTTAGGAGTCTTTTTTGGATCTGATTTCGACCCTGATCCTTAGGGTTCTGTAAAATGCGTTGGAAAATCTGACTGGAGGCCAGCAAAGGTAGGTGGTAAAGGCAACGTGTGCTAGCAAGACTTGAGAGATTTTTTCTAGGCTACTTTATGTAAAGCTTGATTCTTAGCTTTTGTTGCGAGTGGGGGAGAAATGGATGCACTGAGTGTTACAAAATAGATCAGTAACTATAAATAAAATTCCAAACAATCTGTAAGGCAATTTAAAAAGAGCTGTGAGAAAAATGAGCTCTCGTGTTGGTGAGATTTCTGAGGCTGGCATCAAGCCTACTCCTTTGACACCGAGTTTTAGAGTGTGCCTAGAACACTCTGTACTTGGGAGGCTTGGTATTTTTTTTTTTTTATTTTGGTTCTTGGGTATCAATTTATTTAAACCTCAAGTAAAGAAAGTGTATTGTTTTGTGTTTGGTTTTTTTGGACCAGATATTCTTCAGAGGTCCCTTCCAAACCCTACCCTTCTGTGATTCTGTGATTTGAGAGGGCTGACTTTCTGGTGGGCTTATCAGAATAGTAGCTGGACCTACTTCTTTCCATTGCATCCCGTAGCAAAGGTTACAGATTAAAGCTCACAGACAGGAAAGATCATTAATGTGCACAGTCTTCTCTTACCTTGTTGAAATTTGGGATTGCAGAGCAGCTTTGTGCAGTTATACCTAAGATAGGCACAGATTATATAGTTCTCCCAAACTCTCCTAAACCATTTTGTCTTTATTTTTATATTCTTCAGTGGTTACCATTTAGGCATCTGTCAAGTGAGTATCTGTGACTAAAGGATTTTCAGAAATAGCAAAAATTCGGGGGCTTTTTTTTATGATGGCAGTCTGCACGGACTATCACCAAAAGCATGTAGGACAAATCCCTAGTTTTATCGGTTTTACGGTATTTTCACTTTGGAAGTCTCGGTTCGTGTCGCCAGAGCTCTGAAGCAGCAATTGCTGTCATGTCTAATAGTCTTACTCTTTCTCTGCATAGTGCAGAAACATGAGAAGCTCTCCATGAGAGAGAAGATACGGGAGAGGAGCAGGGGGAATTAATACTAGCAAGCTGTGCTGGGAAGGAGCAGAGCAGTCATGGCTGGCTGATATTCACTGCGTTGTTATAGTTCGAAAATCTGCTAAATATAATTAGCAAGGAGTTATTAAATGTATAATCAATGCTTTTTGATCCTTTAAAGCCTGTCCAATTAATCAAGTGAGATTGAAAGATAAGTGAAATTGTGACTAACTCTTCTCAGGATGAATCAACTTGCTAATATTTTTAGAGAACTAGGGGGGTTTTTTGGTGATAGAGGGTGTAGTAAGATAGGTGAATTTCAGAAAAATCTTCAGCAGTTTTGTCTAGATAGTCCCTTTACAGAGTACGTAGGTAATTATTTGATGATGTAGTGATAAAGAGACTGACAAGACACTGCACTGGATAGGCAGAGACAGATTAATTAGTCCCAGCTTGCTTTTTTGGAGGAGACTGCCTTATTCTTGAGGGTCTAATTCTAGCAGCATCTGTCATGAAAATTGAAGTAAGGACTGGAAACGGCTTATCAGCAGCTTTGCTGACTAGCTAAATTATTTTAGTGTAGTACTGCCTATTTCTTCTGCAGAATATTCTTCCCACAGTATCTTGCTGCTTCAACATTCATTTTTATTAAAAAAAAAAACAACTGGTTAATGCAGTTGTTGTTTTAAGGTGAGTTTCTGTAATATCCACGGAAGTCTTGTGTGTTGGAATATTGAACGAGGCTAGAACTAGTTTTTTTTAATTAAAAAT
Source organism: Phaethon lepturus (assembly GCF_000687285.1). NCBI lineage: Eukaryota > Metazoa > Chordata > Aves > Phaethontiformes > Phaethontidae > Phaethon > Phaethon lepturus. Next base: position 3,462 of record NW_010512035.1, read on the forward strand.
AAAACCTTATATACTGTGCAATTAAATACTGACTTCAGTATTCCTAACCTTTCCAGTAAGATTTATGGTCCTAAGAATATTTTGAGAGACTAAATACTTACACAAGGCAAGCTGTCACTACTAGAACACAGTGTTGTCATGTAATTATAATATAAATATCAGTATTTAGGTTTCCAGGTTAGGTCTCTGCAGGCTGAACTGCAGCTTTACCTGTAGTCAATACTCTTAATTTCAGGCTTTCTGCAGCTTTGTGACGATACCAAGGCAGTGGTTCATATTCAGGTCTTGTTGTCAAGGCTTTACTAAGAAATTACTTTAGTTGTTTCTGGAGAAGGTAGGGATGAGTTTTGCAGCAAATTGCCAAGGAGCATTCGTATATGAGGCCTCAGGAATTTGTATCTTAATGCTAAGGAAGTTCTGTAATGTGCATTAACATCTGTCCGTGCATGGTGGGGAGGATAGGTTTTACATATATTAACTGGGAAGGTACACGGTACCTGGTGTATCTTTCCAACTCTGTAAGATTTGTAATGCAGATATCAGAGGTGGACTGAGCACTAGGTACGTGTTAAAAATTGCAGGGCCACCTGCCATGCTGAAGCAAACGGGGAGAAGCAGCTAGCCTGGAGGTTTCCAAACCGCAGTATGTGCTGCATGACCCGCTCAAGACAGTGTGCAGTTACAGCTGTGCATGACTGCTTGTGCGATGGTCCTTGCCCAAGCTGCAGGCAAACAGCACCTGGAGTCCCAATTTAATTGCTCCTTACAGTGCAGCTTGCAGGGCTGCCACTTGCCAGGGCAGGACCTCTCGGTGTCCCTGCCTGAGCCAAGGAACTGAAGCTCCAGAGTTGGCTGGCTGCATTTGCAGCAAAGTGGCTGGAGGCATCAGAGGAGGCCACCAGGACTTGGGTTTTTGGACAGGGCAGGTGTTCCTAGCATGTGCGGCGGCCACTGATGGTAGGTTTGCTCAGCCCCATTGCTTCCACAAATGGCTGTAGGAAGAGCTTTATCCTGCTGTTGGCTGAAGACCCGTTCACACACTTGCATCTCCTTGGGCACAGATGGGCCCTGATTTTCATAAGCCATGACAGACAGTACAGGAGATCCCAGCTATTCAGATCCTACAGTTGTACTGAACTTTATCTGCCTTTGGCAATGCTTTTGCCTCAATGAAAGATTCAAGGTGACTTCTCTCTTTTGTGGAAATGCCTTCACATCCAGCTACCTCATCTGAACAGTTGTTATGTTTCAGCTGTCCACGTTGAAGCTTTTTTTTTTCTTTTTGGAAAGCCAGAGAGGTAGTATACTGCCTAGAAGATATTACTTGATTTATGTGGTGCACTGGACCAACCTGAAATACAGGACTTCTGTTTAACCACAGGTCAGAGCTTTTGTTGTACAGATAAAGGAACAGGTAGTTTAGTTCTTACTCTGATGCTATAAATTTAACAATCACAACTCTCCCTTGCTTTTTTTTTTTAACTTACTGTAACACCCTAGCTGACTAAAAACATCCCATCTACTGCATGTGTTCAGCAGCACTTTGTGTGTAAGAGCAGCACCTGTATTTTTTTGGTGCGTTTTGCATGCATCAGCAAGAGGAGAGGGGAGATCACAGATATTACCTGTGTAACTATCTGTTTGCTGCCTGAGTCACAGTCACTCACTGCAAGAACCCACCACCAATACTGGGATCTCCTGTGCCCCTTGGGATGCTGAAGAAGTGTATGGAAGATGGAGTGAGGCTATGAGATGCGACGTGCAGGTGAAGTGATGGCACAGGGACTGTATTTTGAGTGTTGAGAAGGTGCAGTAGGAGAACAGGGAAGAAGTGGGCAACGGACTCCATCTTTCTTGCTCACTTAAGGTCCAGCATGCATTTGAGAGCTGCTGCTGGGGTGAATGGTCCTGGTAGCACTCACCAAGCGAAGTTACAAAATCTTAAACTAGTTACATCTGAGCTTTTGTCATTTGCAAGCAAGGTCATCAAATTTTCATGCCCATCCAGGAAAACAAGCTCCATGTTCATGATAAACACAGGTAATATCATACCTGACCTCTAACAAATTCTTGAACTTGCACTCCGCAGCAGTGTGTAGCTTAAATAGCTGTTTTGGCTACATGTCAGCACAGTGCAACTGTAATTTAATTTAACAAGCGTTAATTAAGCTGATATATTGATGAATGTATTAGGAAAGCATACAAGTTAGGGAAAGTGTATGACTGGATTGTACATCAACTTTGTTCTTCTGTTGTTTGCTGGTTAAAACAAATGTTTGGCCCCTGATAGTCTTCTTTCTGTTACTATTTTCCTGGTGTTTTTCTTTTTTCTTTAATGTCTGTCTTTTCCTTTGCTTAAAATGATTGCGTGTGTGGTTTGGATGGTTGGTTGAAAGCCTTTGATATCAATACTGTATTCTTGCTGTCTTCACTGAGTAATGACAGTCAGCCAACATGCATGTGTGGCTGACCATGACCATTGCCTTTCATGTGTCTGGATGTCTTGCATCTATGTTTTGCAAAAATGTCTCGTATTTGAAAATTTTTTATTATTTCTATAACTCATGCTCTACAGTGTGTTAAGATTATGGATGTCTTTTAATTGTATCCCAAGGTCTTTAACTGTGTTTTTTGGAGAATTTTTCCACTTTGTGTTGGTTCAGTCACCTCGTAGATGGTGTTACCAAAATTTATAGAAGTTAGTAGATTGGGTGAGGAAACTTCCTATAACCCAAGGCATAAGCTTTGCTTATTATTTACATTGACTGGTGGTTTGAGAGCAGGAGGCCAAAGTATTTGTGGGGGAGATAAAAGTCATCTACTGCAGTTCTGGCTGCCCTCTCTCAGTATAACCATAGCTGAGAACCAGGTGCTGCAGCACTGCGTGATGCTGGCTGCCTCCCTCCATGGTCTGCCAGTCTCAACGCCAGCTAAAAGGAGAAGATTGGCAGTCAGGAGCTGTGTCCTTACGTGACGCTGGGAGTCAAAGTGGATGGGAACAAAATCCAGGTTGCTGATGGCACATTTAATGTTTTAGGCATCCTTTTTTTTTTTTTTTTCCCCATTGTGGGTTTCAGAAGCATAGCGGTAGGAGCTTTTAAAATGCCTAAAATAGAGGATGGTATTTGTCCCTCCCTAGTAAACTTCATTAATGCCTTTGCCTTATAGAATGCTGAATATAATTCACACCCCAAAGTCAAGGAAATTATGAGGCAAGGGCAAACACAAACCTTAATGTAATCTTAATTCTGAGCAAGGAACTGATTATACCTGTTGGAACAGTTCAGTAACAGGAGTACTATAGAAAGCAGGTATAAAAAACTGAGAAAATAGATTTTTGTTTGCGTTTTCAGCTTTCACTATATATGCTCCAGCTTCAAGTAGCTGGGAAATACTTGAGCAAAGAAAAGTATAGCTCCTGGCTCACAGCAAGTGCTGCCTTTGAGGAAGCAAGTCACCTGGATTTGTTAGGTTGCATTGTTAATGGCAAACAAGGTTTTCTTCTGATACGTGTTGCCAGTGACGTGATGTGACGTGAACAGTTGGTAGTTTGTGGGCACAATGAGATGTCACAGAGTGAAGGAATCCCCTGACCAAAGTTGGAAGGTTTGTAACATTTGGCGTGTCTGAGAACATTTTAAAAAGTACAGCAGGAACATTTGCTGTAGCTCTTGTTTGCTTTAGGTGACTAACTCAAAATTGGATGTGGCCCATGGTGCCTGTGCTTCCTCCCGAGGGGTGCTGTAGTGCTTGTAACATGGAAGTACAGTGTTCTTAAAGAAGGTTTCAGCTGCACTTTGGTGCTTAGATTACCTTAACCTCTTCCAATTTAAGTTGCGAATATTTTGCTACCGTTGAAGTTTCTGAAGGACGTTTCTCTGCTTGTAACGTCTTCAGTTACTTTTTACATTAATAAATATTTTTTCAGTATCATCATGCAACAGATTGTCGTCTTTTTTTAGGGCAGGGAAGGTATGTGTCTAGGACCTTAGTGGTATGACCTTCCCCTGGGAAACAGGAGACCCAGATTTTCATTCTCTTGACCGGGAAGACAAGAATAGGCATACTGAGTCAAATCAGGGTTCATTTTGTATTCATCTACTATTCTGTTTCAGGCAGGGCCAGTATTAGGTGGATATGGTATAAACAGCTCAGGAACAACACGGTACTTCTGTCTTTTCAGCTTTCTGATGTCTGCCTCTTAGAGTTTAGTAATGCTTGATGTACTTTCCTTACATAAATTCATCTAATGGGAGAACACATCTGTCATGTCTTAGAAGGTAGACTCAATTCCTTTCATAATATAAAAAGGGAAATATTTATGCCAGGATGCAGCTGGTGATGTTCAGAGCTGATCCCAGGCTAGCTTGGCAGCGGCATACGCCTCTTCAGAGGTGAGCTCAGGACTCCATTGCTTCCTTGGGCGTGGGGACTGAAGCGAGCGGTGTACCTAACGGAGAGTGCGATGGGTGATTTCTGTAAGAAATGGCGTGACAGTTGTAAAGCCTGAAAAACCATAGATACCTTTCTTACGCCTGAAGGCAGTCCAGGACTACCTTTACACCTTCTACTGACCACCAGTTATCTCGATATTTTCTGTGGAGCTTGTTCAAAGGAGAGTTGTAGGGAGAGGTGAATCCCAATGAGATCCTGGAAGTTGCAGCCTCACGGTCTCTCTGTGGATTTAGCTGTCAATTGTTTCTTTTCCTTTCATCATGTTTGGTTCCATTTTCTCAGGGGGAGGTGAAGACTGCGCAGGGTAGCAGAGCCTTTCCCGCACACTCAACGTTTTCAACCTTTTTCCTGTTGGCGCTGGTGGGTCTGCTGTGCTTCTTACGTAAAATCTGACTTCCCTTGCGAACTTCATAGGGCATCGACCCAACTTCCCAGATGAGTCCATACGCTGCCCACAGGACATTCGCCGAAATGCCTCTCCTTAAGGCCTGAACCCAGGCGCCCGGGGCAATCTCAGATTCAACATACAAACACAATATTGTCTTACTGACCTGTGCTGGCTGTCTTAGGAGACTGCCTACAGATTGTCTAGCATCAGATGCCTAGCCGCGTATGACTGCTTTTTAATGTTTCACATCACTCAGCACAGCTAGAATTAAACGCTTAATAATGTTTTCATTAGTGCTTTCCCAGTGGGACACTGGCTGTCAGCAAATTGCAAAGTAAGCTGAGCCAGCAAAGGAGTTTTGGAATACTTGCAGAGTCTTCCTTGTGGAAAAGGAGAGACCTGAGCTCCCTGGGATTTGCTGGGTTTGGGAAGCACTTGCTAAGGTTAGCTAAAAGCCTCTCCTCCCCTGCAATACTCTGCTCTCTTCCTTTTGTCACACAACCTTCCTCTACTATCTCTACAAAAAGGCTTTCATGCAATCTGGCATGTCAGCTGTTGCCTTTGTGCATTGTGTTGGGTCTGGGATAAAGCGTAAGCTCTTCAGCCCTGGTGCTTTATAGCACGGTATGAATGCTGATGGTGCTCTGGTTAAGAAAAAAGCAACCAAGCAAACTTAACAATTAACAGTAACTAAGCAGATTTGGGAACTGGGATTTCCTAGAAGTAGTTGCATTTTTAAAGATTTTATTTGTCTTTCCCTTTTTAAAGGTGTCCACCTCGGTATTTTCATTATGAAGAACTGCATTGTTAGGAAACAGCCTTCTGTGTAGATCTCAGTATTACATGATTTATCTTCAGAAAGCCAATTAGTGCTTGAAGGAGAAGCTAATCTACTTCACAAGTATAATTTACATCCCTTGTCTTATAAGCAGCAGCAAGCAACCACACTGCAGAACAATATCTTACGAAAGAACAAGTGCTGGGTCTGCTTCTATACATCTTTTCTGTACGTTTCTATTTCTAGAGGCTTTTTCCACTAACCTAATGTGTGTCAGTGTGAACACTATGTGGAGAGAGTACAATCTGCTGGAGCAGAGCTCCTTCAGGGAGATAGCTTAATTAGTCCTAGGGCAAGTTCTTAAATAAGGGAGTTGACAGACTGTAGAAAAGAAGCAAAAATGTGAAATCTTTGAAAAGAAGAATGTGACTCTACCTTCTGGAGCGGAGCAATTCTACTACACGCTGTAAGGCATAAATAGAAAGCAATTCTATTATACGTTGTGAGCTGTAAGTTGAGCATCCATCCTGGCTTCCCTTGCTGTAGTGAGCAGTTAGAGGTCAAACTCACATGGACCCTCCAAAGTACGGAACAAGAAAAACAACCCAACTATGCTATAATCAAGCACCAAGGTGCTGACAGAACCTCCCCAGGACAGATCAGTATGAAGACCATGATCCGTCCTCTTGAGAAATACGTTTTGTACACTAGTTTGCTTGGATTTTACCCCAAACCCTGCTGTTTCAGGCATGAATTAGCACGGCAGTGTTGGCACTGTAAGTGTAATGTGTGAGTGTAACGTGCCCTCTGTCTTTGCAATTCTGTTTTCAAACAGTTCTTGGAACTGACTACAGGTATCAGTGTGGGCACTAAGCATCTTTACTTGTGGCCGCCAACCTATCTCATTTTGAGAAGGGCCAAAAGCTGCTGCTTAAGGCACCAAGCTATGTAAAACTTAAGATACTCCAGCTCTGGCTGTAACCAGCATGCTGCCAAGTTGTATCAGCCTTTGGAAGCAGAGGGGAGGAGAAAACAGAAAATCGAAAGCTGGGGAGCTGAAAACAGAAGTCGATGCACGGATTGACCTCTGCGTCTTTGTTTTTCATCGACAGGTTGATGACGCCTGGGAGCGAAATTCGGTTTGTCCATAAGCACATGGGTCTGGTGCCAGGCTGGGGAGGAGCTGCCCGGCTGGTGCGGATCGTGGGCAGTGGGGCCGCCCTCCGGCTGCTGAGCGGGGCTGCCGGGGTGGACCCCGAGAAGGCTCTGCGCCTTGGGCTTGCTGAGGAGACCTTGTCGTCTTCGGATGAAACCGGGGCGTTAGAAGAAGCCCGAGCCTGGCTGAGTCAGTACACGGAGGGTCCAGCCAGTGTGATTCGGGCTGTGAAGGAGGTGGTGACAGCGGGAAGAGAGCTACCAGTGGAAACTGCCCTAAGGACAGAGAAGGACATTTTCGGAACCGTATGGGGTGGGCCTGCCAACCTGCAGGCATTGGTTAGAAGACCAAAACATAAGTGATGGCCGATGCATAAGAAATGTTCTTGACCTTTTTGCAAACAAAGCTTTCACTAAAGCAGGCATTGAACTGAATCATTTAAGGACTTGCTCATTTAAACTGGCATTAACATTCCTGTTGTTCCGTCAGGCAGACGTATTTGGTGTGCAACCACAGAGAAATCCCCGGCAGATTCTCTACTGTCCTAAATCACCCACTAGCATGGAGATTAGCGAAATTAGTATGTAAAGGTAAATACTGTGCTGAGAATAGAACTATAATTCTTTTGGAATGAGGCTGAAGATTATTTTCTTTGGAGTTAATTTTGTTTTTCTAACTGGCATGGAAATGAATTGCTTGAAAGAGATGAGGTTTATTTAATTGCAGAACAGGTGCATCTAAAGCTCCAAAATACGAGTTCCTCAACATGAAACCAGTGTCTTTAAGCAGCTTTGAAGGGATGATAACTGCTGAGATGATAGCTTTTGTTTTTTCATTTTCAGTCAGTTCTTTGTATAATTGCTGAGAAAGTATCCAAAGATTTTAATGATGATTTTTAAAGGAGAAGCTCTAATTTACGAGGCGCTTATAGCCCTCATTCACTGCCACTGATTCAGGCCTTTAAATGCATTTAGGCGTCTTCTCACTGCTTGAGGAACCAACTAAGCACCTACAGATCTGCACGTTCCCATAGCCTGGGCCTGTGCTGCTGAGCACGTGCAAAGCTGCTGACCTGATTCTTTACATAGAATCCAGCTGAAAGCCTGGAAGGCCATGATGTATCATGCCCCCAGAGGGGATGTCCTCGACTGACTGGTTGGTCCAAGTACTTCAGCATTCTGGAGAGACTTGTGTGTGTCTGTCTGCATCTCACTTCAGAGTATTTTTACTGGTAGGGCAATATTTGGGCTGACCAGAAGATCTGGAACTCGGTCTCCACTTCATGCCGGTGACTGTGCAAGTAATTAGATCACTCAGTGGGGAGGGTTTTCCCTTTAGAAATTAGAAACTGACACCAAGTCCCTGCTTTGTCAGATGAATCTTAAAATGAAACATCTGTGAGAGCAAAACCAGGCAGACCTATCCATGACAGAGAGTTTCCCGCACTGTTGGTCAGGATGTACTTGTCTCCAAGGCCACCAGGGACTGAGATCTGAGCCCAGGACTGAAGTACTCCAGGGGAGCATGTTAAGGAGGAAACTTGGGGCTATGTGCCATTGACATGCATTCTCGCTCTGACCAGCCATACCCAACTCCAGATACATGGAACAAGCTCCCTTAGGAAAAGGAGGCAATTCCTTGGATGGAAATCCATGTTATGATTTCTGTCGTGTGGGAGGATTCCCAGGTTTTATACAGTGAGGTAACGGTACGTATGTTTGAGGATCTTGGGACAGATCAATGCTGGGAATTAGGCCTGGATTGCCTGTTAAGATTCTGCAGCTTTCGAGCAGATGCTGTGCTCTGCTAGGGGTGTTTTACCGTACGGCTTTCACAGCGGGGAGTGTGTATAGCCGGAAGCAACCAAAAGAAATGGTGAAGAAAGGGATGTGTTTTGAGCTGGCACCGCCGGGAGGATAAGGAACTTACTCTGCCCTGTTGATCCTGCCTGCGTGCCTTCACACCCGAAACAGCTGCTGGAGGAAGATTTGAAATCTCCCTTCACAGAAATGAAGTTCACTTTTTACTTCCAGGTTAGAGAAGAGACAGGAATGGGAAAATGGGGAGAGAGTAGTGATCTGGTTTGCGCCTCTTTCTCCCCCCACCTCTTTTCATCCAACAGCTCAGTTGTTTGTCCCCTGTGCAGCTGGATTCTTGCCCGTGCTCTAAAGGGCTTGAAAGCCACAACTTTCTGAAGTCCATACGTTTTAAGATAGGCAGTACTTGACTATTCAGTAATGAAACTGTCCTGCTTCTCATGAAGTTCCTTAAGATTCATGAGGGATTCCAGACTGCCAACATCACTGAACCTTAAAAATACGCTCCAGTCCATACTCATCCAACTTTTTGAAGCAATAGCGCAGCATACTCTTGTGAGTCAAAAAAATTTTCTGTAAAAGAGCAACTGGTTATGTCTTTGCTAGTAACAAGAATAAATTTGCCACTACTAATACTATGATTATGTTTTTAAAATGGGTGTGAAAATTGCTTAGAATGAGAAGCATTCAATGAGAAGACCATTGAATCTTTTTTTTATTATTATTTTTCAGGTGCCAGGCTGTAAGGCTCATTAGTGTATTTTGTGCACTGCATGACAAATTTGAAAGGGGGTAAATTGTAGCAGAAAAGCAGAATCTGTTTTACTTGCATGTTTTGAACTAGATTTGTGTTGCCAGTAAGTGAAACTCAGTATGTACATCTATTGGGGACCCCTTTCCATTCTGATTTGTAGACAATGAGCTTACTGCTCATTTCAGCAAATGCATTTCCCCAGCCATCCTCTCCGATTTGTATCAAAGGCCAATGTTTGCTTCTAAGAACAGGACAAATAATAATTAACTAGTACTGAGTAAGACACTTTCAGAAAGGTTACAGAAACTCATTTTGTCCTCTGGGCTGTTAGAATCACAAGTATACCAAACATAGCTACAGGAGATTCTGAAGATAACTACAAGTGTTTTGATCAAGGATTTTGTGAGCAGGTTAATAACCATATCCTCTGGTTTCTCTCCTGTTTTAAAAGCAAGTACAGCCCTTCGTATGAAAACCGGCATAACTAACTTACCATGTGTGCTAGCACGAGAGCTCCAGACTGACTGAGATGAAATGGAATCCCATTTTACCGATTTCAAACCTAAATGCTTTATTTCATAGAATACTTGCGTTATCATCTTAGTGGCAAACACCCATAAAACCAGCAGCTGGTAAGCCTTGTATTTTCTCTACAATTGTTAAAGACCGTAAGCTTCATCTCAGTTTTTGTTCCCCTTCAGAAATGGCCTAAAAACAAACAAGCACTACATGCAGAAAATAAATTAGAAACCTCAAAACTGATACTCCCAGTCTCCTAATTAAATGCTTTTTTTATTTCCTAGGGGCTACTTTGCCAGCTCCCTCCTCAGCAAACGAGGTTTCCTATTACACTGTGAAATGCCTGTCGGGCTTGCCTCTGTGTACAGGGACAGCCCGAGTGCGTAATGGGGGTGTGGATTCTGCGCCAAACATTTAAAGGTCGGATACTGCAGATCACTTTTAGCAATATAGATACTTTATCATATTTGCTGCTGACAGAAATACACTTACCAAATGGGCAATCTGGGTAAGCTAGGTGTTCTTGCTGAAGGCTTGGTTCACCGTGTGCTATTTTTACCGTGACACAGGATTCCTGTACCTGTGGTTATCTGCTCTTCTGGAAATGAAGAGATGCAGTAGATTTTATAGTATTTTAATTTCATTTTTCCTTTGCATTCTGCTCCACTGTCCATTTCTCTAGCTATGCTGTACAAGTTGAAAATCACTTAATGTATGGAGTTACAGAAAACCACATTATGCATGTGGCTGTGGCTTGGCTAAAATTGACAAGAGGACACGCCTCCTACTGAAAGGAATAATTTAAATACAAGATGGGAATTACAGGTTACTACTTCTTCCTAGCTTGATCTGGGGAGTGCATTTGCCACTCCGATGATTGGCTATTAAGCCCTCATCAGCCTTACTTTAAATAATTTTAGTACTTCGCAGCTGCAGTCACCCAGGAGGAGCCAAAAGCAGCAGCACAGGTGTTTGGCTGAGCGGAGGTCAGCCTCTCTACTTTGGCCAAGAACACCCAAGGCTAATCACTGATAAAATTATTTGTAGACTGTTTGGGCTGAAAATCCTGAAATTAAGTATATAGTGAGTCAAGTTCTTGTATTTTGCCTCTTGCTTTCTTCATTAGTACATACCCTCACACAAAGATGTGTGCACATAGCAGAAGTGTTCTTACTGAAGGTTTCTGTAGCACAGAGTCAGACTTTGACTAGAGCCACTGTGTGCCAAGTCAAAACAGAGAAATAAGACGGCTGGCAACTAACAAATAAAAGAAAAAATCTTCCATCCTCTTTCCTTCTGAAGTCCATGTTACTGGCTTATTTGCTTACAGAACTGGAAGGTGATAGTAAAAACCAGTGATCAAGAGCACCCATTCCTAGCTGAGAAAGAAGGAAATCTTCCTTATTCCATCCTAGTCTCCTCTGCACTTTCCATCGTTCACTGACCCACTGATCGTACCTGTGGGCAGAGGAAACTAACTGGAGGACTGTCACAGCTTTGCCCAAGATTAGACACATGAGCTATCATTACAAGAAGGAGAACATATTAGTAAGTTTCAATCTACCATTTTTAAAAATTAGGCCTTTTAATTCCCTTCAAGTGGTTGGTTGCCTCCAGCAACTTTTGTCTGAAGATGTGTGGTAGCTATGTATTGGCTACTGTCTCTTTCTATTCAGGGATAGATGTACTAAGAATTGGAGTTTAATTAGCTTTATTTTAGTTGATTCTGGACTCAATCTTTAATGCTGTTTCTCAATTTGAAAAATGTAAAACTGCCATACACAGAAAAGACAAGCTGTGCTTTTCAAGATCTGGCTTCTAACCTTCTCCAATATGCAGAAGTCAAGTTTGTAGCAATCTAGAGATGCATTTTCAACACAAGCACAAAACTACCTTTCCTGTGCTGCCAGTAGTTTTGCTATGAAGAACAGATAAACAGCAATATACTCCTTGACATCCATGTTCTTTGTTACAGGGTCAAGTTTGGTAACTTACGCTCTTTTATTTCAACATTTCTGCTGTTAAAACAAGGCTGTGTGTGATACTTCTGCCTGCTGTAAAAGTCAGGGGAGTTGATGAGCTCTTCAGATTTGAGACGTGAGAAGCCTGTGTGAGCATTAAGCCTGCAACTCATCATTTTTCAGTAGAAAGATATACTCCTACAGTGTTGTATTTGAGAGACAGCCTGTCAAGCATGCAAGAACTTCAAGATACCCCTCAGAGCCATTCCTCCCTTTTGGCAAACACAGGAAGCTGTTTTATGACAGTTTAAAGCTCTTTAAAGTTCCTCCAGTGAAGTTCAATTAAACTGGAGACATATCTAAGATTGTTACTGATAAAATGTAGTTTTATTAAATTATAAATTCCGTAACAAAAACGAGACAGATCAAGAAAGACCTCAAAAACAAAACTACAAGGACTAGATGGCAAAGCCACAGAAAATGCCATGAAGAGCATATAGGTAAGAATTTGCAACAGAAGTTAACAGCATTTTTACATTTCCTTTGAAGGAAGGTAAATGATTGCTCTTGTCTAATAAAAACACATTTTTAACTCCAAACTCACATCTATTTTCTCACATTAAATTAAGCATCCTGCTCACACCCAACATCTTGCCTGCTCCCACATTGCTTTAGTGTTCTTTTCATACATCAATCCATGCAGAAAGTAGTAAGACACTTATGCAACAGTCAGATAATGAAGACAATTCAAGTTGTACAGTAGATATACATTGGCCAAAAAGGGTTCGAGTATCTCCCAGGGGAAAATGCTACAAAATAAACACAAGACATTTTCAAGAAAACTGGGTATTGCTAAGCAGCTTTCAAACCATTAACAGGACAACCCAGTTTCCTACAGTTAGAGTCTTCCAGCTGAGACATGTTAAAAGACTTAAGTTAAACAGGCCAAATCTGTTTCTCCCCTTCACCCCATCCTCCCACCAAACACACTGCTAGGTTTGAGTGCAATGCCAATGTGGACAGAAAATTTACAGATACAGGATCTAGTTTTTAATCACATGGCTCTAGATTTAAACTTCAGTGACAGTGCACTGTCCATCTGGCCTTCTAGATCTTACACTTACCACCCCACCCCCTGCCACTGGTCTATCTGCTCCTGGCTGGTTTGCACCGGCATTCAAGTGTCTCTGCTGGACAGAGGATGGGTGTTGCTGAAGGTGGGCAGACACATCCTCACTATCGCTGCTAGCATCTGATTCGGTCTCCTCAACAGAGGTGTCAGGGGCTGGCACCCTACCAGAAGATGATGACTCGTGGTCTTCTTCTCCCTCTCCCCTATGACTCCTTTCAGCCATACTGTCTCCATTTATTTGCAAGTGGGCAAAAGAGTTCTCTAGGGAATTGCTTGCATCTGGTGATGGCGTTGAAGGACTCATCAGCTGACCATCTAGGGACGGCAGGGGCCTAGCAGAAATGGGTGCTAGAGACTGCACAGCTGCAGCCCCTGGAGTCGGTGTGCTGTCTGCACCATCAGCAGAGCTCTCTCTTGCCAGGTTGACGGTGTTAGCATCGCAGTCCAACCTCAGCCCAGCCACTCCCTTCTTTGGTATATCTATGATGTCCCGTTTTATTTTTCTGCGTCGTCCGTGTTCATTTCTCCTATACTGAACCATATTTTCAAGATCTGCTACGTATAAAAAACCAGCGATTAGCATTTCAGTGCTCTTTTTACCCTTGGAAAAGGCATCTTCCAGCTCTCTGCTGGTACGTTCATCATACTGCCACCAACCATTTCTACCTTCATAGTACCAAGCATACTCTCCATTGCCTCTGCTTGCGGCTTTGAGTTCTTCTGGTGACAATAAGGTTGGCTTGTCAAGAAAATCCTCTGGAATCTCCTGCCGGCAGAGTGCACATCGTTTCCCAAGCCAAGAAGCTCCCTTCACACACAGATAGCAGAAAACATGTTTGCAAGGCAGACTTACGGGATGGACACATGTTTGCAGACAGATAGCACATTCGGGGACTGTCAGGGAAGGTGCTGCATTAGCACACGACTCATTTGTCTTCCTATTTGTGGGAAGCATGTTGATCGAATGATCTATTTCGCCACAGCCAGCCATCCTGCAGAGGATCAAAGATAGATTTAAATCAGTTTATTGTGTGAACCTAAACTGGCACCTTATATCACCTGTGACCTCAACAGCCACGGAATGAGACGCTTACCTTAAAGTAAGGTAAATTATCATTTATTAAGCTGAACTCAAAGAAACTGACAGGTTAATATTCTGTTCCTGAGCTGACAGACTAAATCGAGTACTGGGAGAATTTCTTTTGCTCATCACCAATCTGTATCAGTTTCACTTTCAGCGTGTTAACATGCCAAGTTAGAAAACAAATTTTGAAATTTCCTCTGTTCTTTCTCTGAAGTAGTGTTGATTAATGAGCCTCCAGTCAACCAGTTGCTTTGGAGCCGCCTCAGGAAATCTAAAGAAGCTACCATTCTTTCCTCAAGAGGTGATCTAGCTGCAAACATTGAACTTAACTTAAAACAATCTCTCTTCACAGGGCTGGTGACCATCTGTTTGATTAAGGGATTGCCTGAACAGTACCTCAGAGTAGGTTTCCACAGTAGAAAATGCGCCTTGCAGCAGCACCCAGATGAAGTATTACCCCACTTTGTTTCTTAGTCCCCGGGCACCACGGTATACTATCCCTTAAACTGGTCTCAGGACAACCACAGGGCTGCAGAAGGAACCAAATTTGAAAGCTGAGGTGGCTTTTTCAAAAGATAGATACCCTGGATTTCTTTTTCCTAAACATCAAGTGAACTCCCTGATACAGCTGAGTGCATCTCAAAAGGAATCACTGCAGCCCAGCAGAAGCAGCAGTGTATCACAGAAGATATGTGATTGGTCTGTGAAGTCATTGCCTCTACCTTCTCTCGTCATATCTTATTTCTGTCATTAAAGATGATTTTTGTAACCAACTGTAAGAGAGCAAGGAGTGCAAAACTGTGTCACTTTGGTACTGTGTAGGATTTCAGTAGTTGAAAAATTCTAGCCTAGATATGGAAATGCCTTCTCAACTACATTTTTTTGCCACAGCAATCTTTCACAGTCTGTTTCATGGTAATTCTCCTGTTATGTTCTTATTTATTAGCAATGAAAACCAAACACCAGATATAAATGAAGGAGAAGAACGGGCTTTGGGGGATAGGGCCTAAAAAAATGCCTTCCCTCCCCGCCATTTAAATGCCCAAAGAACTTTGAGACATAGGGCCAATATATTCAGCAAAACAGCCCTTCAGTGAAACTGGTCTTTGCTGTACAAGCAGCAAGGAATAGTTCATGCAAAATTATCACAGACACGTGGGTCCTTTAGGGGTCATGTAGTCCAGTCTCCTGCTCCACATGGCACTACCACAGATACTAGATCGATCAGCTATGTCTTTGCCAAGCTGAGTTTTTTTGAAACCTGCAAGGATGGAGATACCACAACCTCCCTGGACAGCCTGTTCTAGTGTTATACACATTTCTAGCAAGATGTGTTACCTCAAGAGAAAATGCCTACTGTTACTGTAAAAGCCTCCACTGCTTTGAACATTTTATGAATACATGCTGGGATTAAAAAAAAAGATTTCTTATAAATACAGATTGTGAAGCATAATGTATTAAGTGCTATTTATTTAAAAATTTATTTTTGTATGCTCTCTGTTCCCTTCCATCACTATAATTTCCTTTTTAAAAAGACTGATGCCTCTTTAATCCATTTTTTATCAAATCATTCTTTTAAAAGCTTTCTATCTCAAATATCTTTCCTGAAGTAACACATAATTGTATCCATCTATGTTTCAGTTTCATATCTGAATTTCTTTCCCTGAGATTAAAGAAAAATCTGCATACTAGTTCTTGGAGTACTGTGTCCAGCTATGGAGCCCTCAGCACAGGAAAGACATGGACCTGTTGGAGTGGGTCAAGAGGAGGGCCACAAAAATGATCAGAGGGATGGAACACCTCTCCTGTGAGGTCAGACTGAGAGAGTTGGGGTTGTTCAGCCTGGAGAAGAAAAGGCTCTGGGGACACCTTACTGTGGCCTTCCAGTACTTAAAGGGGGCTTATAAGAAAGATGGGGACAGACTTTTTAGCAGGGCCTGTTGCAATAGGACAAGGGGTAATGGTTTTGAACTAAAAGAGGGAAGACTTAGACTAGATCTAAGGAGGAAATTTTTCATAACGAGGGTGGTGAAACACTGGCACAGGTTGCCCAGAGAGGTGGTAGATGCCCCGTCCCTGGAAACATTCCAGGTCAGGCTGGACGGGGGTCTGAGCAACCTGATCTAGTTGAAGCTGTCCCTGCTCGTTGCCGAGGGGCTGGACCAGATGGCCTTTAAAGGTCCCTTCCAACCCAAACTGTTCTATGATTCTCTGATTTCAGAATACCCACGAATACAACCCAAACAGTATCTTGCAACAGAACTGAAAGAGAAATCCATGTATTGATTAATTTGTGCTAACCACAGCTCAAGTTCTCCCATAAGGACATACTACTGTGCAAAAAGGCACAGCATCAGAGATTTTTACTTCCACGCTACAGTTTTACAAAAGGCTGCTTCTCCCTGAATACATCTTAAAAGGTTATCCTTTTCAGAGTCAAAGAAAAGATTAAAACAACCTGTAGATAACTAACTTCTATAGAAGTTGTGTATCATAATTAAGATTTTGGAGACTACTGTGATTAAAAATGAAATGCATTTTGACAAATCAAATTCTGATACCATCAGCTAACTTATTAGTAAACTAAAGGCAGAATGAACATACTCACCTGTTCACTGAAAGCACAAAAATGCTAACATTTGAACTGTGCTGAATAGGTCACCCATTAATTTGAGGGTTCTTTGACTCCTTACTAGATTGAGACAATAATGCAGGATATGAAAAGGAGTAAATGCCTTATCTTGAAATTCCTATGTGATTTTTAATGATTCAGAGGAAAATGTTATGTGTGAAATGAATACAGCTGGAGGAATAAACCCTTATCTCTAAGCAAGCACTACTCAGCAACATAAAACTCTTAAAAGATAAGCACAACTGCGGTTGCATGTGCTCAGAATGCAGGACAATTATGCACTTAAAGATTCATATCAACTAAACTGATGCTGTCTCACTTTTTCTTTTTAAAGGAAGATCGTAATTAAAAAGGTAAACAAAAAAGGATTAAATATCAAATCTAGGTCACAGAGTTTGTTTATAAGCTGGTATGAGGATGCACATGTAGATTTTAATTGGAGAGGTAATCCTTCAGAATGGAGGAAAAACATCTAGGACTGCTATTCCGCTATGTTATGGCTGTGGAAGCACTTTCATTGCAACTTCAAGGTATTAAGAACTAAACAAAACTGACCACAGAATATTTTTCCTGAAATTAAGAATAATATACTATTACAAGGTTTAATCAAAACAGGCTTCATATCAGAACTATTATCAAGCAGTAAAGCTCTGGTTTTTGGAGGGTTGGGTTTGCTTAAGTCACTTCTGGCAACAGGGAAAATTACATTACTGAATAGTGAGGCTAACAATGAATGCAACTCAAGGACAAGTTCTAAAAATAAAATTATTTTAAGTATTTAGATCCTCATGTATTCAGGAATAAATAAGGGAACAAAGAGCATCTGAACACTGTATTTTAACATAAATACAGCCTAAAGCCAACTGAGAAGGAGCTAGTCCACAATCTTGCCAGATCCCACCTCTCTATTACCCTTTTGTGGTTTGTTTGGGTTTTTCTAATATTAAAACATATATTTAATTTGTAAGCTTAGGGTGCACAGCCCAGAGTGCTTTCATCAACACACAAAGTATGGAAGAGGTCATGTATAAAAACTGTATGAAAAGACCCCGGGCCTTCTAGGACTCTACTAGAAGAAAAAGTAAATTCCCACAAAACCACCTCAAAACTGAGTAATTTTTCAAACTCCAGGTCAAACTCTAATTACAACTAAGCAGCCTGTCAAGGAAGTGACATATATAAGTCCATTAACAAAACAACAGCTTACTTTTTCTGAATAATTGCTACTGAAGCATGCCACAAGACTAAAATGTCCTCTCTTCAGATGTCTCCAGCTAGGATGGCAGGTCTTCTTTCCCAAGGCTGGCTCATTCCTTACTTGTCTTGCCCAATGGCACACTACGGTGTTTCAGCTTCTCTGCAAACTAGTGGGAAGCAAATAATATCACCATTACAATGTTTTAGAGAGGTATGAGAAAGCAAAGAGTCCAGAAAAGAAATTACTATGCTTTCATTTGCCTGATGCAGGCTATTTTCAATAAAAATATCATCGGACTGCTGTTTTGTTTTTTGCAATAATCAATTTTTGCCCACCATTTTGATGTCAATTACTTTGATGTCTGATTTAAGCAAATTATCTTTTTCTAAAGTATTATAAAAGGCAACTATCTTTACCTATAATAAGTTAATGGCTCGTTAACGTAAAGTGACCATGTACACAAAAGGAGGAACAAGACCAAAGTTAAGAGCATGTTATATTTATGCAAATTTAACCTCTAATAAATGACGCCGTATATTCAGAGAGTTTAATAAGTCACGATGGTTTCCTAAAGCTGTTTATAAAACTATCCATATCTCATCATTCCAAAGGACTGTATCTTGTCTCTTAACACGGGCTACTATCAGATGCCTGAAGCGAAAACAGTGCATGTGAACAGCTGATTTCCCCTAGGTCCTCTCCATAGTTCAAGTAGCCTGTAGCTCAGAGCCTTGCATCCTTGTCCTTTTTTTAAGAGATGACATGCATTCATTCCATGAATGAACCTTGGAGCCCCTCAGCACTTTATAAAGAAATAAAGGAAGATCCTAATTAATCCTTTTTTTTGTTTACCTTGTTAAGTGTCAAATCTAGGTCATAGAGTTTGCTTGTAAGCTAGTATGAGGACAATGTGCTGAAGGGTTCTGAGGTTCATGCATGCATGCGATTTCTGAAAAAGTGGACAAGGATGCAACTCAGCCTCCACACCTCTGAGGTATTACACCCCTCTCCAGGCTAGCAGGTAATGTCAGTCACAATACATTTTGCGTGTATCATCAACCAGAATCTGAGCTAAGTCATTTCACAAATACATAATAATCACTGGAAACCAGTAAGTGTCTAACAAATACCTAAATAACTCTCGAGTAGGGAAGCAGAAATCTGCAAACTCAGAGAGGGCAAGGGGACCATCAAGATTTCACTGTCACATTCTCATACCCTGAACAGGAAGGTCTTGATCTAAAAGAGCCACCCTTTGTTAGAGAAAGTATTTAGGAATCCTCTGTAAGAAGACTGATGAGCCATAGAGTTATAACTTCCCTCTGGGCTGTAGCTTTCAAGATGATTCTTAAGAGCTTTGAACTACAATTTCCGGCTGCTGCAAAACGATACATATAGGAATGATCTGAAGCAGACCTGAGAATGTCACACCTTAGATTTCAATTTGCTCAAGGAAAGAATAATTTCAGTATAAATACAGTGCAGATCAGACATGTACAGAGTCAAGCAAAGTGAAGTCCCTGAAAGAACATGGAGCATTTAGTATTACAGTACTCTGTGTTACAGTCCTTCATTAAAAGATTGAACATTTATCATTAATAACATCAGAGTGAAATGATCAGATGACTTCAGGATAAGACACATTACTCAAATATGTTATTTTCTTTATAGCTGAGCGCCATGTAACATTCCATGCAGCTATTTTTAGAAAGAGCTCCAAAGGAAAATTGCAAAAATTAACAAGCCTATCCACACCTTTTCTCCCCTCATCATTCTAGCAGCTTCCCCTTTCTTCACACATCAATCTGAAACCAAGAGCGGCAATCGCATTAAAATTTTGACTCTACTAATCCACTCAGACAAGATACTATGTTTGCTATGATCAAAGAGACAGCTGCAACCAGCTTGATGCCGTGGGTGTGGTGTTCAGTCCTTCATTTTAGGAGCTGGCTTTCTGTTACTTCTCTAGGTATCACCTGAAGCCTTTTTTAATCTACTACCTCTCACAATCTACTGTTAGAGGCAGCACATCATAAAACCAAATGTTATGTGGAGATGGGAGAAAAGGGTTGGGTCAGTTCTAGCAGATTTCTTCGGAAATAAAAATGCATGCACATATCCAGGGTATGTAATTATGCCTAGAAGAATCCAATTAGGGCGTAACTATAGAATTACAGTAAGGCAACTTTCTAATTGCTGCATAGCTCTGAAGAAGAACTAGCTCACAAACTGACTTCAGGTAACCTCTACATTTCATGACATTGTTATTTATTTAATAAGCCAGTCTTGAAAATTTTACTAAACGGGATAAAAGGCACTTGTGGTTACACAGATGCCCTTTCCTGGACGAGAACTCCTCCTTTAAAGTCAAGTGGGTAAGAGCTGTGTTCTATACTTGGCAATTAATTTTCTATGCTAGGAAAACAGTAGTATGAGGAGTTAACGCTATCTGCGGCAACCTGCAAGTACCCCTTCCTTGTGCACACCCACTAAATCCATGCATCCTATCACACACTGATTTTGAAACTTTAAGTCAAGATGCAACAGATGATGGACAAACCCACTGATCAGGGGCAAGAATTTAAATTGGGCAACATCCCCCCCCCTCCCCTGCCCCGAGGCTCAGCCAGCATTTACCTGCTCTCTTTGTCCCCTTGGAAGTCTTTCCGGATGCTTGCTGGGAGAGGTTACCGTCGTCTTCTTCCACAAAACTTTAAGATGTTGAAGTGGTGGACTTCCTACCAGACCTATCTCCCAAAAATGATATTAGGTTCTCCTTTAAGAAAAATTTCAAGCTTTTACTAGACCAAGGTGGAATGAAATAATTTCTTCTTGTTATCCTCTCAACTGTGCCCGTTGGATTCCTAGTAACCTATCAGATCCAACAATTTTTTCCACTTTCCTATTTCTTTGGAAAAAACAGTGACAATAAAAAAAATCCCAGAAACTTACATATTTAAGAAGCCAGCTCCTAAATGACAATGAAGTCTTAAGAAGTCTTTTCCGTAAGTAAAAGCTTAGCTCTTCAAAAACAAACAAGCATAAACCATTGGTAAATTCAACTAACACCAGCTTCTAACCAAACCAGACAAAGACTACTATTCGACTCCTACCTCAAATGACAGATAAGCTCACAAATTCTGCAACTCTGTACAGAATACTCTAAAATAGCTATCACAAATTCGTCATTTCCTCCTCCCTCATAGGTTGAAAACTCAACAGCTACAGCTTTATTTCAAAAGAGTAAATGCTCTTCTGTAATTAAATACTTGAATTTTTCCATCAAGCTCCCTAACTTGTAACTCAATTATTGGGGAGGCAGGAGGGGAAAAAGAAGTCCAGATTTCTGCCCTTCCCTACCACAAGCCAAACGCTCTGGGAAGAAGGAGGAAGGTGACTTTTTTTAAATAGGAAAAATCACTTTCCTGTCTGAAGGTCTGCTACTGTCAATATAGTATAAGCTCAAGGTACTGAGCCTATCAGGTATTTTTTAAACTACCCTTGGGCACTGGATAGCCAACAGATAAATAACCTTGCTGTTTCCTGTTCTTACCTACTTTTCTGTATCTGTTTCTTAAAATTGGAACGTCTTCAGGAATTGGGGATTGTGATGAGGCTGCAAGTTGCCTGTCATTCCTTATCCTTTGCTATTACACATCAATCAAAAAACCCAACCCTTATATGTACGTTTGGAATGGAATCACTGAAGAATATTCAAGTGCAGAACTGTCAACCATTTCAGTATTGACTGCCGCATATTCCGTCAAAATGAGGTTCTTCTCCTATGCTACAACTGGGGCATTAAACTTGAATTCTGAGCATAGATCCTATTTAAATTTATTTAACAGAGCAATATATTAGTTTCTCACACAAATAAAATGATATTGTGTGGAAAACAAAGAAGAAATGGGTTCATGTGAAGTTATCAATGCTCCAGAAACACAAAGTAAGTACAGGAACATCTCTTTATATATATATAGACTCGATTAACATGCACAGAAGAGAGGAAAAAAAAAAAAAATCCATTTCAGCAGAAAGACTTTTCCCCCACCAATTTCAGGAGTCCACTGTTCAACAGCCTTTAAAAATACTGCAATTCCAGCTCTCTAAATCAACGACAAATCAATTACATCTAAATTGATGCAGCATATTTTGAAGGAAACAAGAACAGAGCTTTTCTTTCACTCAGTACACATTCTGCATTATAGCAAGTTAAACAACTGGTACTGTGATTCACTTGGAAAGAAACCACAGTATTAACCACACAAGACTATAAAGCAAGTTCTTGCAAACACTCAGGATTTACTCGAAGTGACCAAATCAATATTAAGTTTTCACTTTATCTTCAATACTATTACAAAATGTAATTTTCGGTAGTGCATTTTTGAGACACTTTAAGAACTATTTTTAAGTAGCCCACTGTCCGGAGGCAGCAGTTAATGAAGCAGCAGGATTGTATTTTTAGTATTACAAATTGGACAAAAGCCAAACGTTTTAAAGCCCTGCTCCCTACTCCTCCTTGTAATTTTTCAACGTGTACCTGCATACTACACCACTAGTAACAGAACCTACAGTACTTCTAGTTCGTATCACAGGAAAGTTATCCTAAGATTTAAAACCCCACACTTTGACTTGGCTTTTTAACTATTTCACCATTCCGATTCTCTTGTTTGTATGAAAAACTCGCATTTACTAAACGTCTCATAATAATTTTTCAGTGGTGACAGTATGTATTGCACCAAAAGCCAGACCTATTTTCACGTCCCATTTCAACATCTTGAGCCGAGGCCATCGGGCACGAAGAAACAAAAGCACTTCCATTAAAAACACCAGTTACTTCTTGGTGCAGGCTTTGTACTGTGCTCCTATGACGTCCCGTAGGACTGCCGTTCGAGGTTCACGTAGTAAACATGACAGTAATCACAGCCAGCCAGCTACGGCAATGACATCTTGAAAGGCGAGGGACAACACGCAGCACGGAATCATTTAAAGCGCTGCACATCGGTCTAAGAGCTAACGCGCTGGCCAGGGGATTCTGCCACGCGTGACGACGCCACGGCTAATGCTCCTGACCTATTTTACTACCGAACAAAACGAAACCAGGAAAGCAGGGTCGCGGCGCGGCACACAGCGCGCGCGCGTCATTCCACCGAGGCGCCGGGATGCCGCGGGCCTCGAGG
>NW_010512036.1:0-233 GCF_000687285.1 Phaethon lepturus
GCGGAAGGAGTTGCTGTTAGACCTGGGAGCGCTTCAGGGGTGTCATAAGTGAAGTGTTTATAACACCGAGTGAAATCCTCCGGTCTGTGTCTTGCTGGTGGGCAGATTAGAGGAGCTAACGTTCCCCCCGGCATTAAAAGTCTCTCGTTTAATACCAAACCCTGATCTGCTGCTCCGTGAGAGATGCCACCGGGAAAGTCTGAACCTGCCCGTGCCGGAGGGGAGTGTGGCCA
>NW_010512036.1:360-579 GCF_000687285.1 Phaethon lepturus
AACCCAGGGGCAGATTTCATTTGT
This sequence comes from Phaethon lepturus, assembly GCF_000687285.1. Lineage (NCBI taxonomy): Eukaryota > Metazoa > Chordata > Aves > Phaethontiformes > Phaethontidae > Phaethon > Phaethon lepturus. The sequence goes on from NW_010512036.1 coordinate 385, forward strand.
ATGGAGCATCAGGTGGGAAATTCAAGGAGAGGTGTAAACCGCTCCCTCTTGCAGTGGGAGCTGCCCGGGCCACCAAGGAGCAGATTAGAGACATTTTTGGGGTATCGGGGATGGACATAAACCTGAGCAGCCAGGAGGGGCCAAGACGACCTGACACAAACCCAGTGACAGCTTCCCCGCGCCGCCGGCCAAGCC
>NW_010512036.1:609-2389 GCF_000687285.1 Phaethon lepturus
CGTTCTGCACCAGCAAGAGCAAACCCAGCCCCGGCAGCGGGGCCACACCGCGGGGTGATGCCGGCTGACAGCTCCCCGGCTTCGCAGCTTGCGGAGAGGCAGGGGTTTTGATCACGGCAGATCCAAGTGAGGCAGTGAAATGTCTCTAAATGAGCTGAAATGCGGTCTAATCGGCACATCTATTTTCTAACAAGTTACATATTCCCTTCAGAGCTCCAGTCATTTCAAAAACACATTAAGGAGAAATATTTGAAAGCTAAAATGTATTAAACAAGCACTTCATCCTCATCAGCAGAGAGGTTATAGACCTTTGCTGGTCTCCTTCCAATAACCTTGCACGCAAGATACCACGAGGCAATCTCCTGTTTTCAAAAACCCATTAAAAACACGTGCAGGGGAGGCCGGTCCCGGGGACGAGGCTGGGCTGACAGCCCCCCACCCCGGGCACCTTCGCAGGGGCAGGACGGGGCGGTCGTGGTCCCCGGGGGCTCCCCTACACCAGCCGACACCATGGGCAGGGGGCTGGCCGAAATCAGGGGATTGACCTGAAAACATCCAAGGTTTCTTGGAAGAAAGCTGAGAAGAGCGCAGGTCTGTGTCTGTTTTCGGAGACTTTGCAAAGGGGGAAGGGAGAGGGAAAGTCCCTGAGCATCACCTGGGTGCCCTGAGCATCATCCTCTCCACAAGAGAGAGGAGTTTGATTTGAAAAGGGAAGCAGATAACGCGTACAAACCGCACGACGTCGGGTGCCGGCGCACCAACATCTCCCATCGCGCGAGGGCCGTGGGAACGGGATCCCACAGGGGGTCGGCTCTCCCCCCGGCACACCCCAAAACACCCTCCACACCATCCCCACTGCAGAGATCCGCAGCCTTTTTTCTTTCCAGCGAAAGAGGGGAAGGGAAGGAAAGAGGCTCCGAAACCTTCTCCCCTTCTCCCCAGCTCAGCCGCAGTCTCACCACAGCATGGCCACCCCTCCACCCGGGCTCGAGGTCCCTTCACTGCCGGGCTGGACAGGAGGATGGTGAAAGCTGAGCCTCAGCTCTCAATTATTTATCACATGTTTCTTTTTTTGTCCGACTCGTCCTAAAAAGCCCTTTAAAGCACCCACCGCAGGAAGAGATTTGGGTGCTCCTTACCTTTAACTATCCCTCCCCACAAACTGAGCCATCTCCATCCTCCCTCCTCTTCTGGGGAGCCCAGGGCAGCTTCCCCCACCTGCTCCAGCGGGTGGGAGAGGTTTTGGGGAGCAGGAGCTCCTGCCACCTGGCCTCTGCAAAGAGAGGGCCACAAATGGCACCCACAGATGGGGAGGGGGCAGTGCCACAGCCTCCCCCTCACCCAGGCCAGATCAGACCACACCTGAGGATCCAGTGCCCCAAAAGTTTAATACTGTGATGTTACTAGGATGTTCTTACTTGCCCTACAATATCCTTCCTCTTGGTCTCAGCGAAACTCCCCCAGGAATGAGCTCCCAAGCTGTGCAGCCATCAAAAAGGGCTTTTCTCTTACTCGTCTGACGCTGCCGGCCACTTCCCTGGGGAGTCACACCCCCCATTAACAGGGGCCTTCACAGCAGGCAAAGCCAAACCTGCCCCTCAACATGATCTCTGCAAAAAAATAAACCCCAGCCTGCCTGTGCCCCACCCTTAAAACCCCCCAGCTCTGCCCTGAGGGGGGGGCAGAAACCAAGTGCCTGGAGGAGGCTGTAAATGGGAGCATTGATATGAGCGTCACCTGGGCACCCTGAGCATCACCTGGGTGTCCTGAGCATCACCTG
>NW_010512036.1:2599-4530 GCF_000687285.1 Phaethon lepturus
CTGGGGGCCCTGAGCATCACCTGGGCGCCCTGAGCATCATCTGGGGGTTCTGAGCATCATCTGGGTGTCCTGAGCATCACTTGGGCGCCCTGAGCATCATCTGGGCACCCTGAGAATCACCTGGGTGTCCTGAGCATCATCTGGGCACCCTGAGCATCACCTGGGCACCCTGAGCATCATCTGGGCACCCTGAGCATCACCTGAGTATCCTGAGCATCACCTGGGTGTCCTGAGCATCATCCGGGCGCCCTGAGCATCACCTGGGTGCCCTGAGCCCTTGCCAGCTCGGGGCATTGCTCTGAGGTTGTCCCCCACATTAACAGTGGCTCTTGATGCTTTTTGATGTCATTTGCATGACAGCTCAGTCCCCACACTTCAAAGCAGGGACCCGTCCAGGCTCTGTAGACGCCCATTCGGTGGGTGAAAGCCTGTCCATCCCCCATGTAATCCCAAAAGCAGGAGTGGGGCAGAAGTGAAACGAGTTTGAGAGGTTTCAGGCTCAGCCCTGCCCTCCAGCACCGTCCCCCTCCCCTCCCCGCCTCCCCTGGGAGACTCTGAAGCAAAGCCTGAGCATCTGAAGCACTTGTGTCTGCTTTGCTCATATTTTTAATATAGCTTCACACAGAGCCATCCCACACACATCTGTCCCCCCTCGGCACAGGCTGACAGTCGCCGGCGTGCCCAGCCCCGCGCCCACGCTGGCCGCACAGCCACACGTTTCCATTTATAATGCACCCAGTCACGCACAAGCCCTCGCATCTTCATCCCGCCACACGCAGCCTGGGGAATGTGCCTTCTCCATTCCGCCCTCCAGGCACATTCCATCTTCTTCCAAGATCCACCTGGAAAGCTAAGAAAGCCTTTATGTTCCCTTCAAGTACCGTTTGCGTTGCCACCATCCAGCCCCTTTCCCCCTAAAAACCACTCTCGCAAGGCTCCTACCTGCAACGCCCAGATTTCCTGCTCCTGCACATCCCTGTTATGGGCAAAGAACAGCAGAACCGCACCTATAATGCTGCGGCCTCTAAACATATATATTATTCCTCTCCCAAATGTAAAGCCAGGAAAACGGGCACAGAGCAGGGGAAGGGACTTTGCCAGGTTCCTCCGATGTGGGAGCGAGCCCAGGGTCCCTGCTCAGCCCCAACTGCCTCAGCCCACGGAAATGTCCCTCCAAGGAGCGCAGGGAAGAGGCTGGAGCACTCCAGAAATTACTTGGACAAGCAATAAAAGGTATCTAGAAGAGGGGAAACATTGCAGAACCTGAATAAATTCCCCAGCCTGCCCCACACAGGGATAAAACCGGGAGGAGCACAGTGACTGGCAAGGGCTTAATAACAGTTAAATAATACATGTATTGGCAGATGTTTATAAGCAAAGCCACCAGCAGCAAATAGATTTTTTTGTCTCAGAAAGGGACCCTTTGCTGCCTCCATGTCCCTTCCCATCTGGAGCACACAAGAAGCCGGCAGTCCCGCTCGGAACCTGTCCGCGCCTGATTTCCACTGGGAACTGGTCTGCGAAGCTCACGTGTGCTCAGCAAACTCCGAAAACCGAGCGATCCTCGTCTCCCAGGCATCCCACAGCCAACCCAGGCACGCGGAAGGGGACGACCACCCCGTCCTCCACGGAGGTGGGCAGTGGAAGGGGGTGACGACCTTCAACCACAGCGGCTTGAAGGGGAAGGGCTTGAAAGTGTAGAAATTCAAATCCCGAAAGAGGAGCCTTGGGCAGGGAGTTTGGACCCTCAGCTTGTTTCTTAGAAACGGGAAAAAAACTTCAGCCCTAATGTGGAAACCCAGAGCCCGAGGTCCGGGCCAGATCCTCGCCCACCCACGGTCACGCTGGCGTGGAGGCTGACCCGCAGCGGCACACGGGTGACGTCACACAGCGATACCTATCGCTGCACATCTGGATTGCGTGTCTGAATC
>NW_010512037.1:0-229 GCF_000687285.1 Phaethon lepturus
TCGGGACATCACCTCAAGTCGTGCCGGGACGTGGCCTTCTCCCAGGATGGGCAGAGTGAGTGCAGGGGACATGGGGTGGCACCGGGGCACGGTGGGGATCGCCAGGGTTGGGGGCGCTGACACGGCTCTCCAGAGCTTTTCACCGTGTCCAAGGACAAGTCCGTCCACATCCTGACGGTGGAGGAGGGACGGCTGGAAACGCGCTTCCCCAAGGCCCACAGGTAGGGAC
>NW_010512037.1:447-1108 GCF_000687285.1 Phaethon lepturus
GTGCTGCCCATCGATAACCACATCTTTGCCACGGGCGATGACGGTGGAGCGCTGAAGGTGTGGGACCTGCGCAAGGGGGATGCCATATTGGAGGCCCGTCAGCAGGAGGAGTACATCAGTGCAATGGCCGTGGATGGTAACGGGAAGATCCTGCTGACCGCGAGGTACCGGGGGCTCCGTGGCAGAGGGGCCGGGCTCCCCTGTGCCCACGCAGAGCCTTCCCTTAGGGCTGGGGGAAGCGGCCTGCGCTGTGTCGCATGCTCATGACGTGCCCTTTCCATCTCCCACAGTGGTGATGGCACCCTGGGTGTCTTCAACGTGAAGAGGCGGCGCTTTGAGCTGCTCTCGGAGCCACAAAACGGTGACCTGACATCTGTCGTGCTGCTGAAGGTTGGCACTGGGCCCTGCCGCTGAGTGGGATCCGGCAGATCCCTCTCCACACCCTGGGTTTCTTGTTCTGCCTCTGCCTCACTGCCCTCCATCTTGCCTAGAGGGGGAAGAAAGTGGCGTGTGGTTCCAGCGAAGGCACCATCTACCTCTTCAACTGGGATGGCTTCGGGGCCGCCAGCGACCGCTTCGCTCTGAGGGCCGAGTCCGTTGACTGCATGGTCCCCATCACGGAGAGCATTGTATGCGTGGGGTCCCTGGACGGAGTCATCAG
>NW_010512038.1:0-4266 GCF_000687285.1 Phaethon lepturus
GGCGCGGACAGCGGCTGAACAGGCCCTTAACGCATGGGGCGTAGCATCCCGAGCCACAGCTGTAACGTGGTAGTTCCTGTGTTTGCGCGGCGCCCGGGGCTCGCTCTAAGTACAGAATTCGTTATTGAAAGCCTGGTGGGATTTGCCATTCAAAACAAGCCGAAGTGTTTACGGCCGCTGCTGCCAAGGCGAGGTTGGGGTGCTGGGCGGGCTGGCAGGGTGCTGGCTTCCTTATCCCACCCGGAGATTACGAGTGCCGGCCCGGGTATTCGCAAATGACCCTTGTGTGGGCAAACGGCGAAAGCCAAGGGGAATTACCTTTGCTATCAGCAGATGCATGCACTGACTTGTATAACTAAACTGCTTGCTGGAAAAACCACCTTTTCCTTGACACCAATAAGGTTTGACCTAGTACCAGCACCGGGCTGCTGAAGTGCTCTGTGCAGGGAGGAAAAAATGAGAAGAGCTCATGACCTCACCTTACCTCCTAATCTCTGATTCACTCCCGAGGATTTACAATACTCCTCTCCATCGCAAGTTTGTCATATTTTAAATCATGCACATCCAAAGTTCCCTGTCGAGCTTGAAAATGCAACGTATGCGGTTACAAAACAAACTTCCCTCTGAAAATCCACCTTCTAGCTTTCCTGCGCTGCTTGGAAAGAACCTGCCACTGTTTGGGCTGGAAATGTACTGAAATCCTAGGCTACCATGGGACCACAATATTGTCTCTGGTTTGCACGCTGCAACCTGTTTAATCGATTTTATTTTTCCCTTCATCTTTATAGTTGCAAGCTTTTCAGAAATGTTCCCTTTTGTGCTGCTTCTGTACAGGACTAAGTACAATAAGGTCCCAGTTGTTTATTGGGGCCTGTCAGCACTACAGAGAAATAATCATTAAATAAAGCGGTTTGGGGGTAAAGAGCTGGCTGCCACTTGGTGACAGATTAATCCTTAGATGCTTCAAACTTTGTGCTTCGCTGTAATATAAAAGTAAAGCATTGCGGATTGCCCAACTACAGCTGTCACGGGGAGAACGTGCTGTACTTGTGCAGTTGGCCTCAGGGCATCTCCGCAAAATCAGTGCAAAATCTGGCACAGCAACCAGCTGAAAGACTCCGTAGCTTAGAGCTAAGGTTTGGCTTGCAAAAGAAGAGAATAGCACTGACTTTCTAATCCTGTGTAATTCTATAATAACAAAAGATTTCTTACTGAATGAGTTGCAGGTAGATGACTGTCAGGCAGCCTTCTGCATTTGTCAAGCCAAGTGTACAAGAGCCTGGGGTTTTATCAGGGAATGCAAGGAGCAGCACCTTGGAGATGTTCCAGATGAAGGCGATAGCACCCAGATGTGAAAAGAAAGTGAAAAGCAGAAAAGGAGAAGCACTGAGAATAGTATATTCTTCAGCTTCCTTTTCTAAAACCTCTAGAGTTGCGGCAAGCGTTAGGCAGGGCCAGCTCTATGTCAGCAGACTCGTAGCTCAGTCAGTGTTTCCTCTGAAACCAGTGCTGCAGACCACTTTCACATTTGCTTCAGATCCTGCTTCACTGGCTTATAACCACATTAACCCACAGCCTATCGCAGTCGCTCTGGTTTCGCCTGTTTTCTTTGGATTCCTGTCAGTAATCATTTATTCCAAGTGGGACTCCCAGTCCATTTATCACTGTCAACATGTTACAGCAGCCAAACCTCCTTTTTGCAATAGAAGCATTTTGGCGGCTGTGTCTCTCTCCAGAAATGCAAAGTTTCAGGTTGCCTGCTGCTTTTCAGATTTCTCAGGACTCTGTGTGGGCTACGAGCAGAAATTTCAGGGTAGGAAATTAAGTAATTCCTCCTTATTAAAAGCCAAAACTATCCTTCCTGTATTAGCTTATTGGTCCTGCACTGAGAAACCTAAAAGCAAAAGTGTGTAGGCACAAGTCCCAAGTGAGAGGTAAATTTCACACCAAATTTCAAGTCCAAACCAAAAGCCGTTCTGGCCTCTCTTCCTTACAGATAAAGAAGTGTGGGTGGAGGAAGTTTGCCCGACAAACTGCAGAGACCCATGCCCTCCATTCATCCACAGAACCATTGTGAGAAAGGAAATGACTTTCCAAACCCCTTTCACAACATGCCCTAAATAAGTCCTGGAGACGATTTGTTACAGCAATTTGTTGTAAATCAGCCTGTATACTGAATTCAGCAGCCAGCAAAGGTCAGCCTAGGACAGGTGGACAGTCGGATGTCCAGCACAGCCTGTATTATTCAGGAAGATTCATTAAACTGAGCACCTTCTCTTAAAGACGAGGAATTTGTCTGAAGCCTACCGAATGCTTTGGTTGCTGCTGTATGTTTCCTTTTGAAGAGGATGGTCGATCTGACCTCCCTACGGGGTCCAGGGCTCCGTCTTTCCCATAAAGTAATAGAGACGTAACTCTCAACTTAAGATGATGTAGAAGATCCACCTCTACCCCAGAGCTCAAGCTCAAGTCACTAGGAGGGAAGCAATCCTCCTGCCATCCGTATTCCAAGGCATATCCTTGGCTCGCCTCCATAGCACAGCCTGCTTGGAGAGCTCTCCTCCTGTCAGGGCTTTCCTGGGACTCATCTAACTCCTGTTGCATAAACTCTGGAAGCATGTTTATAAGAGAGGATTAATTTAGGCACAGAACCTTCTCCACCCTTGACAGCAAAGGCTCAAAAGGAGCTTTCTCCATTTCCAGGTGAACAATAAACCTAGAGACTCACAGCTCAAAGTTTATGTAACGGTGAAGTTTGGGTGGCCACTGTTGTCAAGATCCCAGTGGCTGCAATCACTCCTCTTTGTTTTTCATCCCTGCCAGACTCCTAACATCACATCTGCGAGACTCCGAAACCGGAGCTGCAGAAACTCTCCTGCATCTCTTGACACACACCACAGGCTCCTTCCCTCCTTCCCTGGGAAACTTTGTACCGCACGGTGTGAGGACAGATGGGAGGAATCAGGTGGGAGAGGGAAGCAAGTACAGGGCCACCCCGGCTGCCCACCTTCTTCACAGCTCACGTGCATGTTTCTAGCAGAACGATGATTCCTTGTTCTGAAATAAAAGCAGAATTCCTCCCGCTCTTACTTTAGTAAGAAAAGCTCTCGCTCCTCGATTTCATCACAGCCATGGAAACCACCAGACTTTGTGTATCTACTGCACAATGAAAAGACCTCAGACTTCCTAATCATTTCCCCATCCTCCCTCTCCCTGGCTTCAGCTCATCCCTTTCTTTAACCACCATCTTTTCTTGCCTTTTCTTTGGATGAGCCTGTTTTGTTTCCTGCCACGTGGTGGTGCTGCAGTGAAAAATACCACGGAGATAACCTAACCAACCGCACCTGACCATGAGATGGACCCAGAGCTGGACGCCAAAGCGTATAGATGGTGAAGCCTCAGTTCATGATGAGAAAACGAGAGGAGCAGCCAAATATTCTCAGATCCTGGCAGCGGCTGCAGCTCGGACTGAGCAGCTCGCGCTTCTGAAAAGCGGGCACGCCACTCTGGCTACACGGTGGCCCCGAAGCTCGCTTTTCAAGAGCCCTGTCAGGGACTTGTCAGGAGACCACGCGCTGCTCCTGGCTGCAATAACGGGAACGAGTGATATCAACTATCAACCCTGCCACCCAGAAGCAGCTTGCAAAGGTTTCAGCCCAGCATAATCCAAATATAGGCACTCTCAGGCTAACAGCCGTCACGCAGCAAGTCCCAATCCAGATCTGATCACAGACAGGCCATTCATTTTAATGAACATCTCAGAAGCCTGCCCAATTGTTCAGGCTCAGTTCAAGCCACCACAAAGGGACAGGCAAAACTGAGCTCTGCTGCCCCGAGGCCCATGTTAGCCTGGGCAGAGTGTCCCTGAGCAGCCCAGAAAGCCAAAGGAGATGTCACAGAGTCCCAAACTCATACCAGTTCCTCAGCCACCGTGGAGTTTTTCTCCAAGAACGTTAGCAAAACTCAAGAACACAGTTTCCTCACGGAAGCGCTGCGAAACAGGGTAAAAGTTACTATAACTTACGTCCAATCCCCACATATTTATGACAGAAAACGATATGCCGAGCCATACACCCACTTCAACAGCTAGCTCCAACCCCTTGCACTCCAGATCACAGACCTCCAAAGCAGTTGTCCAGAGCAGAATCACTCACACTGGCAATGATCTCAGAGTTCCCAGGACCATAGAGAGCATGGCTCCAAGCTCTTGGTACACTGGGGATCAAGGACTGTCTGTATCCTCTCAGGTTCAGATATTTTTTTGTA
>NW_010512038.1:4297-11441 GCF_000687285.1 Phaethon lepturus
AGGAATGCAAACAGAGCCTCTGCTAGGAGGTTCCTCAGACAAGAATAACAAGGCTTAACTCTGCCTCCTCTGGTAATATTTGGGTTCTCTCTAAATATCCACAAAGCACTTGCTCTTACTGAGCTCCCTGCTTCCTCCTCCTTGCTGTGACACCTGAAAAATGTTCACTACCTGCTGGGGCCTGTGGCCCTTTTCAGTTCCCCTCCAGTTGCCCTGCAGGGAAAATAGGCTTCTTGCAGCACATGTCCAAGGGCAGCCAGTTCTTTTATGCCCCAGGAAAGTTTTACTGACCTTAAAAGCCTCTGAGAGACCCTTACTGGAGAACGAGCATTGCTTGAGGATACAAGGTAGAGAAAGAGAGCAATTCTCTAATTTCCAGAAGATTTTCTCTGCCCACAGACGATCCCTTGGGAATTAAAATGTTCTTCAGTGCCCTGAGTACCTGCCCCAGAGAGGAGGGACAGGATTTGTCCCTCAGCCAAAGCCATGCAGCAATGCCACAGTGAAAGCAGTGGGAGGACAGAGTCCCATGCAAACCAGCAAAGGAGCAGCTGCCATTCCTCTGCACTACTTACATCTGAAAAGCAACAATCTCACCCATGTGGGTTCTGGGAGGCACCATTCGACTTTTATGCTAGTTAACAAAGTTTTGGATGTTCTAGAAATCCCTGTGCCCATGTGTAGGGCAGATGCTGAGCTGAGACATCACTGCATCCGCGAAAAACAGCCTAAAGGATCCAGCTTCACACAGGCAGCAGGGATATTTGCTTGGGCAAAGCAGAGCTTTGTAAAGGAAAAGTTGACCTAGAACCCTCCTTGGGGGAAAGGGGCAGGAAATGGTCAAGCGGCCAAAGAAAACGAGGATAAGCTATTGCAGGATTTAGAGATCATTTAGACTATCTGGAGAAACAACCAAGCCAGGCCAAGCAGGGTGGTGGGGTACAGTCAAGCCAGGCAGAAAAGTGAAGCAATCCACAAGGCTGATTTAAGCCGAGGAATGGCCGGCCCGGGCCACAGGGGAGGCCGGGGAGCGGGTGACAGCCAGGCAGGGTCAGAGCCAGACAGCGACAGCCATACTCACTCAGGCACTGCAGACCACTTTTATTCACAAGAGGTTTGGCACACAGTGAGCAGCTGGTGCAACTGGAGAAAGCCCCTGGCACAAGCTGGTGCCTATTGATCTCTTTCCACCTCTCTTTTGGCTCCTTTGTCTCTTTCTCCTTCTCTCTCTCTTTTGGCTGCTCTTTGTTCTTACCCTGAAAGGAGAGAAAAACACAGCTCCGTTACAGGCTTCGCACTGCTCACACATTCCTTTCCCCCCGGTAAAAACGAGCACGCAGAATGCTGACGTGCGGCAAGTACGGCGGGCACCTTTGTGCCCGAACCTTTGGGATGGTAGTGCTTTTCCCACATGCCTTCCCCAGGCTCGGGCCGGTCCCTCTAGGCTAGGGTCGTGCGTGATGAAGGGCAGGACGCAGCACCGCAGCACGCGTCTGTGCCTCTGCGGGCTCTCCTCCTTGGCGCAGCGGGTGATGCAGGCAGTCACCCAGCCGCAGCTCTCTCCTGGTCTGCACGACTCATGCTACGAGAGCAGGAGGGCAGCCAGAACATGCCCTGGAGCAAGGGGGGCTGGAAGTCGGGGATCGCTCTCTCCGGTGCATCATGTTAGGGGTCACAGTGCCTCTGCTGACCAGTATAGAGGCCTCAGCCATCCAAAAGCAATCCAACTAACTGGTCCCTGGGGTGAGGTCCCCTCTACTATTTGAAGAATCCAACAATTCCTTCCACAAGTTCAGCATCTCTCTCTCACCTTATCCTTCTGCCAGGACCCAGTGACTCGGCTCCGCAGGGAACTCAGACGTCGCATCACCTTCGTGCCTTTCTCTGCTTTATCGCTCTTTCCACTGTCCTCATTTCTGAAACAAGACCGAAAACATCTAACTAAGGGGAAGTTAACTGGCCAAGCACAGTTCAGGAGGATCGCTGATGAAGTTCATCTGAAGCATTACTTTAGGACCCCATCTCTGAGCTTTCCATCTCCTGGAGGACCTGGTTTGGCATCAGTCATGTCATTTATTAATGGGACACTTGCAAATAAGGAGCTGAGCTTTCAAGTTATTTGTACGAGCTCTGGCTGCCTCTGTGTTTTTGTTCAGTGCCATGCACAACGAGGCCCCGATCCCGGCTGAACCACTGGGGATACCAGTGTCGCACACATGGTATTAGCAGGGCCGTAGAGCTTAGATGGAGGGGGGCTCAAAATCAGTCTGCTCTGGGAACATGAAGTGTGGGGGTTACTGTCTGTCTCACTTACTCATTAGACAGGAACTCAAACCAGGTGAGGTTCTGCTGGGAAGAGTCGCTGCCTTCTTGGACACAAGCTCTCTGCTTCGCCCTGTGTGGGGAGAAGACATCAGGCACACAGCAAAGAATACAAGAGGAGAACTTTTGGGTCGGTGGAAACCCTACTTTCACTGGAAAAATATGGTGGTTCTGATACCCTGGAGATTTGCCCCTCGGGACTGAGTGTCATTTGCCAGGGGGTCCTAGGCAGACCCCTGACCTCCCCACCCACATCCCTCTCCCAGACACACTTACCCATGATATTGTTTCAGCTCTTGAAGTACCTGCTGGACAATCAGCCTGCCAGCGATGGGGCAAAAGAAAAGCCAGAGATTAGAAAACACCCTTGCAAAGACATTCTGCATCCCACAAAGCATCAGGCGCTGGTTTACAACCAGCTGCTCAGCTGTGCCCCAGCATGGAGCTGGGATCTCCTTTGCTCTTGCATCTCCAGTAGCTCAGACATAGTCAAGAGCTTCAGCCATCTCAAAACAGCCAGGACTGACAATACCTACACGTGGTCTGGGGACACGTGGTCCTTCTCCAGCATCTCCAGAGCAGGGGGTTCAACACCTGGAACACAAAACACTCTCAGCGGGGATCCTGCTCTGCCTTTGAAGAGCACCATGTTGCAAGCTATGCAACTGGACCCCATTGATCTTGCTGGGCTCCCACTCTGCCGTTAATGGGGAGGGAGAAGTGCCGGGAGCAGTTAGGGAGGAAAAGGCTGCACTTCTGTGAGGGAGGGGAAGGCTGCATCGCTTTTCTGTGTTATCCCTCCCTTTTCCAGTCTGTATTACATTAACTTCTGAGGATTCTGCTTGCAGCTAGAGGGTAGAAGCCGATACCGCCCCAGAGCCCCTGCCCACGACAGCCAGCTTCCCCTCCGCCTCCCAGGCTGTGTCCTTAACAAGTCTGTGCGTTTTGCCCCAGTGCGGTCCTCACAGGTGGGGGAGGTTAATGGATTCCACCAGCACAGAGAAGGCCAAAATTAAGTTCACAGGAGTGAGGGTGCCTCTGTTTTTCTAAGGCTCTTCAGGCTGCAGTGCAGAAACTCCAACCTGGCAGCCTTGCCGCAAAGCCTGCTCTTCTTTGGGGTACAGGAGAAAGGGCACATTTAAACCGAGGCAGATGAAGCAGGGCCTTTTGTTCCTAGGAAACCGTTTTTGCCTTGTGTGAGTGACCGATGCAGCAGCCACAGAGAGGTTATACGGCAATGTGTCACGGGGGACGGGCACGTCCGAGCTCAGACTATGCCGTTAGCCAGGATCAGACTCAAAGTCAGCTTGACCGACTATTTCAGGAGCTCCTGGGACCATGTAGAAGGGAAGGGCAGAGGCTGTCTAGGCTTGCAGAGGCTACATCTCCAGTTTTTAGTCTTCTCAATCACAAACACCTTGAACTCATTTAATGCCATATCTATAGTCTATACCAACCTTCCACGGCTGGAAGAGAAGTGTCAAAACCGCAAGGTGTCTGAGGGGACGCAACTGTCTCACAGGCCGCCGGGACAGACTTTGACCTCAGTCTCTTCCCGCTGCTGCCACATTCCTGGAGAAGTAAAAAGTCATGGGTGACTTTGGTCCTTTGTGCACCGAGGGAGCCACCATCGGGGCACAGCATGGCTGGCAAGGTGCAAGGCAGGGAATCTCGATTTAAGTACCAGTGATCATCCCCACCTTCCCACAGCCTCCTACCCTCCATGGCCACCCTGGGAGCCCGAGGGCAGAGTCCCTTGCTTGCGTGGTTTGATACCTGTGGTATATCAGAGCACAGGATTAGATCAAGACCCAAGATATCGCTGGGAACAGGCTGACTCGTCACCCCTTCCCTCTCTTGTTTTGTCAGGGCTCTGATGACAGGACACCATAAGGCCCAGCTGTTTGTTGGCTTCAGTTGTGGGCTCCAGGGAGGCTGGAGCGAGTGACATTTGTGGCTGAAACCTTCTCAGGCTCTTCTCACTTTTACAGGGTACGTAGCACTGTGATACCATTGTCCTTTTAATATTAATCGAATCCAACAAAATTCCCCAGAGGAAAGCAGTGTGAAAGGATGGGGGGGTGACACTGCCATCTTCAACTACCTAGCAGAGGATTATAGAAAAGATGGAGCCAGACTCTTCTTAGAGGTGCACAGCGACAGGACAAGAGGCAACAGGCACAGGCTGCAGCGAGGGAAATTCCAGCTGGATTTATGGGAAAAGAGGGCTGTGCATCAGCCAGCTCCCAGGGCCTGTATCCCACAAGAAGGGGCAGCTTGTCCCAGAGCAGAGAAAGCCCATCCTTGCGGAGATTCCTGCAGACCTCCTGGCATACCGGGTTCAACGCTGGCATCGGAGGAGTCCAGCCTGCAGCCGACACCTGCGTGCGTTGACTTCTGCACCCCCGGCTTGCCCTGCTGCTGATACGCACACAGCCCTCGCACACTCACCGCCTCCTCCTCGCTGACCGTGAGCTTCGGCCGCAACGGCTCTATCTCCACTTTGATCACTGTGCCACCCCCGACGCTGCTCCACGTTTCCAGTTCCCCTTTGGGTGGCTGAAGGGACACGCGAGGCTGCGGGCAGGACTGGCTCCCCTTCTCCACGTCCTCCTGCTCTGGGTCGCTGCCCATCTCTGTGGCGTCCAGGCTGAACCTAATTCAGGGAAGAGGAACAAGCCAGTTTAGCAGACCTGTCCCATTGTGCCAGACACGGCACAGCCCCTGCAGTGTCCTGGCCTTGGGTGGACGGTCCTAAAGAGCTCATGCAACTGGGATGAGGAGGGTCACCACAGCAGGCACATGGAAAAGGAAATGCCAGGAAGCATCAGCCTGGACACCAAGTCTCGAGCCTGTAAGAAACAGCTTCTCTGGCTGCCATTAGCGAGTCCACGAGCTCCTTGGTCACCGGACGGCTCTCGCTGATCTTTTAGCAATGCCGAGGCTGTGCAGCCACCCAGACAGCAGCCTGCCTCAGCTGCGTGAGAGCTGCTGCCCTGCTAGCTGCCATGCCAGGAAAGTCCCTCTGGGCATTTAGAAGTGGCAGATGTTGACGTTTATCGAATCATCACTGTAGCATCATGTCAAAAATTCTGCTCCTACCGGGGCCCAGCTTTGAGGAAGGAAAAAGCAATCCTTTTCTGGCAAATGAGGGGTGAACCAGCTCCCCCAGTGCCCCACGGTTTCCTGAACACCAAGTACTGTCGCGGTGCCAGCAGCATAGGAGCAGAATGATGGATAGGGCTCAGTGGAAAATCTTACTCTCTGCATGGGTTCTGTCTGCAGATCACTGCCACTTCATTCCCGCTGCCAGAGACAGGCTTCAGGAAACATTTGCTTGGGGGACAGCGGGGTGTATTCCCCTTCCCTGGCCCCGTGCTCACACACGCTTCATCACGCAGCGAGGGGACCGAACACGTCCCTGACGCGAACAGCCGCCCTGTGCCGCCGTTGCTCGTGCGCCTGTTACACAGCATAAACTGTGAATGATCCGTGGCACATGGAACGACAACAGGTCTGAGAACCGTAGTCTGAGCTCGGTAAAGAACTGCCAAGATTTCAGGCTGAGATAATTTTAGGGTACCTTATAAGGAGGAGAGATAAAAATAGTCCTTGCTGGCTTGCACCTAACTCCCAGCCATCCGGGAGATCAATACATTTGTCAGCAGGGAAAGCATGCATGGAGGAGCCTGGAGCCCAAGGCGTTCATGTGGCAGGAGCACAGCACGGCCGTAACGCCGGGCCTGGGAAGCGCTCCCAGCCGGAGCTCAGCATCGTGCCACAAAACAGACTCTCCTCTGCAGCCGCGGGGAGGACGGAGGGCTGGAGGACACTGCGGTGATCGCAGGCACGGGCCCCACCAAGCCAACTCGCAGTCAAGAAGAACGATTCGACAGAGCTCTCTTACTCCTGCTGGGGTGGGCAAAGTTCCCTCTGAGGCAGAGGATGGAGGCCGTCAGGGCAGCTGATGCTGTTCGAGGTTCCCTCCAGACAAGCTCTCCCCAGATGAGAGATCCTCTTCCCAGCCCCAAGACCGGGAAAAGAGGGTCTTCCTACTGCCAAGGGGACATTAAAGCCTCTTGCTGCCCTAGCATGGGTTCCTCCACATCCCACCCAACAGGAGCAGTAGGCGTCCAGCTGCTTTGGCAGATGCTGACGAGGGAGGGAGACCACCCAGCAGCGGCTATCGCTCAGGGCAGTGTGACTGCTCCAGCCTCACGCGGCGTGGTGTGGCTCTATACATCAAATATTGCCCACAGTCCTGCTGTACCTGCGCTTGCAGTCCACCGGGGACAAAGGGCTCTCCCAGCTGTGCCTCCGGGAAGTAGACATAGATCTCACCAGAGGGGGGAAGGACTCCTTGGCCTCCTGCATGTCCAGCTCTTCGTCTGCCTCTGCAGGACTCTCAGAAGTGCTGGTACCATCTTCCGGCACCGCCGCACTGGAGCAAACGTGGCCTTTGTTCAGAAAGCGGCAGTCGGCCTCGCCGTAACGTACCGAGCAGGAAACGGGATTGGAAAAAGCAACATCCACGGACATTTTGTTCAGAGTCCCTGGTCTCTCTTCCAATAAGCGAACGGCTGACACAGCCTGGGTTGCTCGTTCCGGCTGCGCGGCCGTCTCTGGCGCTGTTTTGGCAGCGGGTGGGCTCAGGAGTCCCAGATCTCTGTAATACTCCGTGCCCTGGAGAGCGGAGTCTGAGAGGAGATCCTCTGTGCTGCTGTGCGAGTCCGCTGCTGGGACATCCAGCTCCGTGGAAGACGAGTCCTCCTGCAAAGACAGCGGCAGCTTAGCCCGCCTGAGAGCCTTGCACCCCTCCTGC
>NW_010512038.1:11598-14688 GCF_000687285.1 Phaethon lepturus
CCGGCGCCTCCAGTCCCCGAGGCCCCTCCGTGCCTTATCCCCCCGGACACCGATACAAAGCACACAGGTATGATTTTTCCCAGCAGCAGAAGCAATATAACCTCGTATTCCGTGGTAGCCCGGATCGGTACCCCTTTCCCCCGTTCTTACTCCACCACAGACCCCTCTGAATATGGTGCTGACCAGCCGGTTTGCTGACCCTGGCTCCTGCCTCGCATGGTGGTAGCGGAAGGAAAGAGGACACTTGCCTTTTCTTCAGCCATGCTGGTGCAGAAGGTGTCATCCTCAGCAGTCGGGGACGGGAGGAAGCTTTTGGGGTTGTGGTACTCCAAAGCAGGGGTGCTGCGGTCAGCGAATTCCCCTAAGCACGGCTTGCAGTCAGAGCCTGCAAGACAGAGAAGGCCACGGCACGTGAGCAGACGGCCAGGAGGGATGTAAAGTCAGCCACGCACGGAGGGGTGGCACTAGGCATGGCCGAAATGCTCCTCGTGGCCCTCTGCTCCCTCGCCCCGGCAGACGGGCACCGGCAGGCAATCCCAGGACGTTGGCAGCCGTGATCCTGTGGGAACCTGGTGCAGGGGTCCCCTAAGAGCAGAAACGTCACCCCTCGAGCCACGGCACGCGCCAGGGCAGGGACCAGGCTCGCACCGTGCCAGCCAGCCACTCGTAGGGTGTCCTGCGCTGCAGAGGCTCTTTCCACAGTAAAACAGAAGAGTTAAGCACATTTTGGTGGCTGTTACTGACATTATGGACCTTTAAAGCAGAAATCTATGAGTAAGAATACCGACGGTGATTTTACCTTCATCCGTAAGGAATAAAGGATGCCGCTGGGAGGCCAAACTGGAGGCACATTAGTGACTCCAGACAACACTGAACACGCAACAGCGGGAGTGCGGCATTCTCCCGGTGCCGGCTCACCCGTGTGGGTTTTCGCCACGCAGGCGTGCTGAGCGAGCGTGAACCCGAGTGTGTGTACACCATCCGATAACTCATTGAGAAACAAAACCCAGGTCTGGACGTGCTACACGCTACAATAGATCGTCCAGCTGACTGAAGCACATTCCTATGTAACGAGACACGCTGTAAGCGTTAGCCACGATCTCTAAACCATCGCGTGACTCACGGAGGCCTTTTATTCCTTCGAGATGCACACAGCTGAGGCGAACGGAATAAAGCCAGGCTGTTGGCTGAAGCACGGTGGTGGATCTCTGAAGATGCAGAGAACAATAGCAAGAGACTGTAAGCGGCCATATCTATCCAGTGGGAAAAAAACAGCAAGAAACTGCTAGAAACCCATCATACTCCAGGAAAGCCAAGTATAAAATACAAATATGAGGACGATATTGTTAAAAAACACACTCTTGGAAACCTTGCATCCTGCTGTGGGTTTTAATGCTATGCAATGCAGCCAGAAATTGCACGGTGCCAGCTAGGAAAAGGCAGCAAACGTGAGGGAAAGTTTGGAGGTTTGTTCCTTGGATCCTGCTGCACACTGCAGACGCCAGATTTTCTGTTCTAAGGAGTGTTTTTTGTGTTTAAATGTGTGTGGTAATTTCACGTGAAGGTCTATAAGTAATACAGAGAGAACGTGCTCTGGGGAGGCACTATTTTAATTAAGGGTTTTCTAACTGTAAGAGTGGGGAAAACTTGAAACAGGCTTTCTAGCAAGGTTGTAGAATTTACTTCACAAGACATTTTTGATTCATAGACAAACTCCTGCCCAGGATGTCCTTGACCAACATCTATAACGCTCTATCTGTAAAACTGGCAGAGGTTTACCGAGCTCTCGAACACCACCTTTTGCTTTCCTCAGAGGCGCCTCGATTGCCTCTGATCAGCTTGTAATTAAAAAACCAGTATTTTGAAGTGAATACGCATTTGAACCAGCGCAGGTTTTGGCATGAGCTTGTAAGAAACGGAGCAGCCAAAGACGTCAGCGGGCAGTAAAAGCCGCCGAACCCCCAGACCAGGCTGGGATGAAGGCGAAGGAAGAACGGACCCACGGGGAGCAACCGTGGTGGGGAGGGTCCCAGGGGGGCCGGGACGAATGGTGCTTCCCCTCATACAAGTCCAAGGAAGGAAGGAAGAGGAGATTCCCGGCCCTCGCCACCCCTTGCAGCAGCGGACTCACTGCAGAGGAAGCAGGAAGGCCCCGAGGGGGCTGACAAGCGCCGTGGCCTGACAGAGGCCAGAGCCCTGGGCTCTCTTTTCGCTAAAACAAAGAGGTTTTTTTCCTCCCGAGCAGGGTCCGGCCGTCCTGCCGAGGCTATGCTCGGCCTGCACCCAGCGTAGCTCTGAAGTGGATCCCTGGAACAGAGTCAGCTCCTCGGAGGTCTGGAAAATACTCCCCGTGCTCTGCCTGTGCCGTGCAGGGCGCAGGATTTGGCCAAGACGTAGGCTACAGCCAACAGATCCCCTCCAGGCCCACCCGACGGCTCATATCCTCCCGGGAGACTTCAGACGCTCCCGTTTAATATGTGATAAATCAGGTTTGCAGCCTCCGGCAAATTCGGCGGCGCGGGACTACAGCGATGGGGAGGCCATTTTAGGCAATGTGTGAGCACCGGCCGTGACAATTCAGGGCTCCCCGCATCTAACGGCTCCGTCGGTCGGTGCTGGGCTGGCACCACGTGTAGACATATCCTCCCGGGAGACTTCAGACGCTCCCGTTTAATATGTGATAAATCAGGTTTGCAGCCTCCGGCAAATTCGGCGGCGCGGGACTACAGCGATGGGGAGGCCATTTTAGGCAATGTGTGAGCACCGGCCGTGACAATTCAGGGCTCCCCGCATCTAACGGCTCCGTCGGTCGGTGCTGGGCTGGCACCACGTGTAGAGCCGGCATGATGAGCAAGGAAGGACCAGCATGGAGCACGCACAGGAGGGAGGCGGGTCTGGGGAGCTGTGAGCATCCCTGTACCCAGGATCGAGGTGGTCACCCATGTTTCAGCAAACACGGCGAACTCCGGAGCCCCTCGAGTCTCCTGGACTCCGCGCTCGAGGCTGTTGGGAAGGACCCCTGCTCCGTCTAGCCGCGGCATGGTGGTAACGGGACGGGGCATCTCGTCTCCCCCGGCATGGCAGACAGCA
>NW_010512039.1:0-1610 GCF_000687285.1 Phaethon lepturus
TTCTGCTGAGCTCTGCTCTCTTGGTTTCCTACTGTAATACGCTCGCGGCCGGTTTTGGTTGCAGATTCTTTACCGTTTGTGTGCACATCCTTCTTTCAGACCACAGCTGGAAAAGACTCCGGGGTGGTTCCTGCTACCTCAAGGTCTCCTGAACTGCAAGCCCACAAACTGTTTCCGTTTGTCTGGGTACCTTCTTTAAAAAGTGCAGCAGGGCTGTAAGCCCCTCCCGGAGACGGGCTCAATTAGTAGTTCACAAAAGAGCAACGGCCACAGCGACTGTTTGCATAGAAGAGAACACTTCTAGTGCAAAGGCCTTGGATGGAGACAGCAATGAAACCCAACTGTTTGAACGCAACACAGACCTCCCTGGAAAAAATCTGCCCGCTGGCCCAAGCTCTGAGAAAAATATTAGTCACTGAAAGAGTTTGAAAAATTCAGATGTTGAGATACCTGCCGGTACCATCCAATCCACGGCTTTTACCGTGCTGGTATGGCACGGAGAGTATTCCCGAGGCGGGGGGAAGCTCATCTGCGGCGTGTGAAAATACAGTGAGCCCCATTCAGCTTTCCAGAAAAATCAAAGTTTGCCGGTTCAAGTTGCGCAGTCATTTCATACGCAGTTATTAAAAATAGTATTTCCTTTGACGTTCCTGGTGTCACGGTGTTTCTGGAAGTCTGTGTGCTTCCCACAGGCCTCGCAGCTCTCTGCAGGAATCTCACCGTGTTCCCCCTTCTAATGGCAACGGCAATTACATTTCGAGATACCGATACCCCGACAGCAGCCGACAGCACCTCTTCAGTATTTCAGACTGGAGAACGCTTTCATCTCAGCTTTCACCTGGGTGGAATGAAATGCCTAAAAATCGAAAGAAATTGCTTCTGCCTCAATATCGTCACTGTTGTCCGACCTGATACATCTGTTCCTGATTTTTGAATTCACAGTAGCATAGTAAGAAACCAAAAAAAAGCAGCCCATTCTGCTCTGAGCAAGAGGACTGACTTCCACGTGGGGTGAGTGACTGTAGGTAAGTGGTATTTGTGCGCTTAGGTGGCATCTGGTTTTATTGGGCGGTGCACTGAGCCGCGCACTCGATGACTTGCATCACCGCATGATTCATACGATCATCTGACCTTCATCTAGCTGCTGTTCTGCTTTTATTTCCTTCGCTCCCTACCAGTTACGGTAAGGAAGTTCTTCCTGTGCTTCAGACACAATGCTTCCTTTCATGCAAGGAAGGCTGCGAACGGTTGCGATCGTCCACTTGAAAAGCACAGGATGGAGTAGCGCTTCCCTCTGCCCTCACTTTACTCCCCGCCCCACCACACACGCTCCAGGAGTTGCTCTGCGTTACCGCAGCCTCCCCTCCTGCGTGAGGTCCCTCCCCGAGACGCTGCAGACCCTTGGGCTGGGGTGACAGCGTTTGCAGAGGGTCCCTCCCCACCCCGTGTGCCGAAAGGAGAAGCGAGCAGGTCTTCCAGGAGGAGCCCGACTCCAGGCGCTGGCTCTGGCCGGTGCTGTGCTGGTGCTGGGCGCCTGGCGCGGCCGCTCCTCCCGGGTCGGCACGCGCGTCCCTCCCCTGCCACCGAGGGAGGACGGCCGGCGCCCCGGG
>NW_010512040.1:0-399 GCF_000687285.1 Phaethon lepturus
GGGGGGTGCACTCCGCGGGATGCAGTGCCTCGCTGACCCCCAGCTTCCCCCGCTCTCCCACTGTAGGAAGAAATCAGAAAAATAGAACGCCACACGCACCCCCAGCCCCTCTTTGAGTCTGCAGATTTGTAATGATCTCTTTTAGAAGAAAGCTAAACCCCTCTCCTTCCCCGAGGGGAGGTGGCTACGGAGGAGCTATTAAGGCAGAAGGTTGCTCATATGGCAACATATTTTGTAAGTAGAAGCGTCCCCCCCCCGAACCTTCCCGAAGGGCAAAGCCCCCCTCCCCATATGTGTAGTCGGGCCGCTGGGTTTCTCGAGGTGGCGGGGGGAAGGTGTTGGTCTGGGGTGGCAGAAGTTAGAGCCCCACAGGCGTGGTGCGGCTGGCGCCGGGGCTGG
>NW_010512040.1:690-1870 GCF_000687285.1 Phaethon lepturus
GCATTCCCACCCAGTCCCTGCCATGCGGCGCAGAGACGTGAAATCCCACCCCTCTTCCCCGGGAAGCGATGTGGACAGTTTTGGGGGCAAACAGCACCTTGGAGCCCGTGCGGGGAGAGGGGGCAATGCGGCAGGGGTGTCGGAGAAAGCCTTTGGACACCTCTGAAAGAAAGGCAGGGAAAAGCGGGGCAGAGGCAGGTGGAAGGCCAGCCGCATCCTTGGGCTGCGGCTGGAGGTGACCCGTCCCGGAGGGAAGATGCTGTGTCGTGGGGAGAGAGATGAGACGCCCGGCGCTTTGAAACGGGACTCTCATTTTGCACAGAGGTAATCCTACGCGCCCCAGTATAAAATCCCACGGGATCTGCCGGGACCCCTGGCCCCCTCCCTTCTGCAGGGGCAGGCCTGGTTTTGCACTTGTTCTCCCCTCCTCGGGGGAGAAAAGGCTTTGTGAGGATGATCCTGGGACACATTGCTGACCCTTCGTTGGTGGATGTCGCGTCTCTTCTCTTATTGCTGCCAGCTGCCTTATTTTAGCTCGCTAAAAAAAACACACGTTTATACGTTTGTGTTCACATAAACTGCCTGCGTTCACGTACAAAAGTACATGTGAATCCAGGAGAGGGTATTTTTACATTAATTGAATTAATATAATATTCAAACGTGCAAGGAAATATTCGCAACAACTCTGAAACTCCCACAGATTGTTTTATTTTGTCCCGTCCCCAAATAAACTGGGGGGCGGAGGGCAATCCTATGTGTAAGTGTGTGATTTCAATTTTAAGAAATTGATTTGACGTCAGGGAGAAGACGGAGAATGGAAATGTAGTAGGGCGAAATTTTGTTTAACAAAGTTTCGTCGGATACAAACAAACCCTGTCTGAGCATTTCCTGCACCCTTACAAGGCAATGGTGGGCAAAATACAGCCAGGTCTTGGCGGTGACAGACCCCAAAATCTGAAGAGAAACGGAAAATAGCAAGAAATCAAGGCACAAGCTTTTGAACATCAGGCTTTTGGGGTAAGGACGCAACCTCCTGCAAATCTCCTCCCCGGAAGGCCGGTGCCGGGAAGCTCCGTCTCACCCGTTAGAAAGGTGCCCGTGCAGTGCCGGGGTGCCGCGGGGGCTCGGACGGGGCGCGAACTTCTCTTGCGCCCGGGCAGCGGCTGGTCCCCCTCCCGGG
>NW_010512041.1:0-12846 GCF_000687285.1 Phaethon lepturus
AGCCCGAGGCCGGGGATCGCGCTGCCCGGGGTGGAGCAGGGCCCCGGCGCTGGGCGAGGCCTGGAGCCGAGGAGGAAGGGGCCGCCTCTTCACTGCGGCTGTGGTCTGTCGCTAGAGAGCAGGCCCAGTTAAAAGCCAGCGTGGTTGAGGAGGACACCGAGGAGTGGCAGAAGGATTCGCGTTTCACAGGACTGGAGAGAGTGGGAGGTGTGGACTTGTCGTATATCAAAGGAGACGACACCAGCGCCTGCGCTTCCCTGGTCGTGCTCAGCTACCCGGCTCTCGAGGTAACGGCCGGTGAACAGCTGCACTCCTTCGGGTTGTGTCCAGGCGTGCAATAACGTGAGGGGTTTAATAGCAAACTTACACAAAGGCCAATATCTACCACGCCTCTGCCCCACAGGATGTCTGTAAGTTATCACGTGCGTGTTCAACAAAGCCTCCAACCGTACGTTCTGCAGTAAAGATAAACAGAAGAAAATAACGTGTAAGGTTTAGACATAAGTTTAGTAAGATGCGATGCAAACCACTCCTAATGGCAAGAGGTTTGTAGGATTACCGGGAATGTATGAGGCATTGAGGGATAGGTTTAGCATGCATTCAAGTTAGCTGGTAAATCGGAAAATACCATGATGAGCTGTAGTCCATGGTCGGGCACAGAGGTCTGTAACTGGTTTAGGTGTATATTGAATATAATCAGGCTTGGCTACTAACCAGAAGGAGACAAAAAGGACCGTTGTTATTCAGTGCCGATCAAGAGAGGAAATTAAAGCATTTGTAGCACTTAAACAGCAGATGTCTTGTTTCTGAGTTCTTGCTGGGAATCAACTAATAATACAGGATGTAACATATAAAAACCTTTCCAAAAGCACCATGAATCCCATATCCCCCAGTAATTTTCCTTGGATTAATAAAGATTTTTTCTCTTAGCTTTCAAAATTATGTAAAAATTATCTTTAACTGTAAAACCTGTAACAAACAGAGAAATAAAGTTTAATATTGACCGCTGGGATTTTTATGAATTGAATTTCAAATCCTGCCGTGATTCTTGACTTGCCCCGCACGAACATTTTTTTATCCTGTCTTACAGGGTTTCTTTTGGCCTATTCCTGCATAGACACAGGCACCCTTTGATAATGCTCTGACTGGGTGAACTTTGAGGTCCCCTGCTATGTATTTGAGTAGCTGCCCTAATTTTGTTTCAAGGACTTCACTCAAGCAGGGTATGGTAGGTGATGTCCAGCCCTCTTCTGTCAGCAGTCCATTATCCACCCCCTGCGCTGAGTGACAGACTGACACAACCCAAGGGCCTTGGCTTTGTGGGAGAGATCCAGAAGCAGAGTATTTTAAAAGAAGATGAGAGTAAGGGATATAAACCAGAGGAGATGCCTCTGAAACAGCCGGGAACCAACCAGTAAAGTCATGGAGGTCATTGTCTCTGCACTGTCTCACTGCTCCCAGGTACTGTACGAGGACTGCCGGATGGTGGCTGTGAGCGCCCCGTACGTGGCAGGGTTCTTAGCCTTCCGAGAGGTCCCTTTCCTGGTGGAAGCTGTAAAAAAATCAGCAGGAGGAGCCCAAGCTCAAACCTCAGGTGTGGCACATTTCTTTGTCCTGAGTTGAGATGTCATGAGGGTGGAGAGTACTGCTGAAAGGTGTTTTTCTCTCTCCTGAGACCGTGCTGGCTGGTTGTTTTCCACTGGCAGGGCAGAAAGGGCAGCCAGAGTTGTATTGAAGCATCTATTGGCCTTTCCCTAGGCACCAGGGATGCTAAGCTGAGATCAGCCAGGCCTCCCTTGGCAGTGGGAGTCCCATTCTGAGTGTAGCACCAGTGGCTGCCAGCCACTAAGCTCATGCTGCTGGGGCACTGATCCTTGAGTCGGGTGTAGACGGCACTGCAGGGAGACCCCTACAGAGAGAAGTAAAAGGACTGAGACAGACTTCTTCCTCACAGGGTCAGCATCACTGTTTGCTTATTGGAGTGGCGCTCGGTGCACAGGAACTAACATCCCTTTTTTGGCTTTTTCAGGTACTTCTTGTAGATGGGAACGGCCTGCTCCATCCCAGAGGTAGGACTTTACTGGAGAGCCCTGCTCTGCCGCTTGAGATTCCCGTTGTCTGGTGTCCTGCAATTACAGTGACTTCTTGTTGGCAGGATTTGGTGTGGCCTGTCACCTCGGAGTCCTGACAGATCTACCATGCATTGGGGTGGCCAAGAACCTCCTGCAGGTGGATGGCTTGGTCAGGGATGAGCTGCACAGAGAGCAGGTCGGGTCAGGCTGGGAATTTATTTCCACTCTTTAATATCCCAAGAGAATTGGGACAGCCACATACAAGTACTTCCTAACCAACTGACCTTGTGGGGTTTTTTCCCTAGATTCGTTCCCTGCAGAGGGAGGGAGATACATTCCCACTGACAGGCACTTCAGGGCGAGTCCTGGGCATGGTAAGCTGCAGGAAGTTTCCTATTTGCTTGGCCATCATGTCTTCGATTTGTGTAGCTGGGAGCGCTGAAGGATGTTGTCTCAATAGTGGAGCTGTCTCAGTGGTACAAATTCAGGAAGACACAGTGTGAGCAGGTGACCAGTAACACCAGTAACCTTTCTTTGAGCTCAGACATTTGTAGAAAGAGTTGACAGTTCAGGTGTTGCATATATGCGTGTCCGTGGCTATGGCATCTGAGGTGCCATGCTGCAGCACCCCTGTTCGTAAGCCACAGTCAAGTAGAGGTGCCAATTCTGTAGCAGCTTACCAGGATGCAATATGGGAGCATCTGACTCAGAAGAGTGCCGCACGGGAAACACGCAGATGTGGGAAACTTCCTGCATCTGGTGTTATTTCAACACAGTCTGCGTTAGCAAGTCTCACTGCTTCCCAGAGCAGTGAGAGGCATTTGGGGAAGGGCCACAGGGGTCCAAAAGGGCATCCCCTAAGAGGACATACTAGGAAGTAGAACAGGTTCAAGAAGGCTAGGAGTTGCCAAATACAGAGCCACTATCCCACCTTCTGAAGGCAACTGGCTAGCTTATAATTTGTCTGCCACTCTGTATTTGTTAAAATAAGCCTCTGAAGTATTTGATCTTTCTTGTTTCTGAATGCACAGGTCCTGCGTAGCTACAACAACAGCTCTAAGCCGCTTTATATCTCAGTGGGCCACAGGGTGTGCCTGCAGACAGCCGTGCGCCTAGTCAAGTCTTGCTGCAGGTACCGGATCCCGGAGCCCATCCGTCAGGTACAAAAGCAGGGGAGCTGAGGAGGGGGAAGGCAGGCCTGGAGTACGGAAGCAGGCAGTAGAGGGGACTGTGGGTGCTAAGCCTGTGGCGATGTTTCAGAGCCTTGGTTTGCCACCCATCTGCACCTGGCAATTCTGCAGCTGGCACCGTTCTTGCTGGCCTGTTCTCCCCAGCCTATTGTGGTGGTGGTTACGTGGTAGTTAACAATCCTTACTTCTTCCTTGATTGTCTTCTGACACAGTGCCCAGAAGCACACACAGCCCTTGCTGCAGACCCAGCCTGACTGACTTCTTGGTTCCTCTCTGCAGGCAACTGCTGTAATGCTGATGTTAATACACAGGAGCTGGAAATGCAGTTCCTGGGCACGCTGAACCTAGCACAGACTGCAGTGCTGCTCCTCTGGGCTTTTCCCTGCTACTGCACTCTGCAAGGAGCTGCAGGCTCTGGGGCGGCAAGCCAGCCGGTAGGTGACAGCACTGGATCACCGTCGGTGAGCTGCAGCTGCCACCAAGGCTCAGCTTCAGACTGATTAAATCGCAGCAGGGCTTGAGGAAAGGATCTGGAGAAGTGTAAAGCCTCTGGGACTTCTAGCCTGACAAGCACTTCCCTTCTCTCAGGGTCACGCTGCTGTTAGTGGCTCAGGCCAGACCCAGCGACCGTCCAGGGAGTGGGGCCCATTCAGATGTCCGTGTTCATAACGTTGCCCTGGAACACGCCATTTGCATTGCTGCACTGCCGTGCTTGTCAGGTGTCTGGCCACCTTTGCTCTGCAGCTCCTCAGAGCAGCACTAAGATGATCCTGCTGAGGGCTGTTACGCAGTTTCTGCACACAGGAGCTTCTCATTGGTACTGCAGTGTTTTCTGAAAACAGTCTTGAGTCTGTAGTTATAAACCAGACAAAAATCTAACACCTTAGACCAAAACAAACCTTGAAGTGTCCAAACCAGAACTGGAGTTCTGGTCTCATAAACCACTACCTGCCAGACAAAGTAGGCTGATAGATCTTCTTACATAATCTCTTCCAGCAAGGGACAGATGCCTCTGCAGAGCTCTGAGCTAGCTCTGCAGTTCGGCATGTTCAGAGGAAAGGGGAAAAGCATTCCCTTAGGAAACAGGAAAGTGTCTTGGAGCTTTTCATCACCCTCATTTCATTGCCAACTATCTCCAGTATTTGTCTATGTTCTGAGACTCTTCCAGTTCTCTAACTGCAACCTTTATTTAAAGTGATGGAATGAACTGTTGTCACTTTCCTTACAGAGAGATTAAAAATCCAAAAGGGAGTGTGTTTACTGTAGAGGTAGAGGAATGGCAGAAGATTAGGACACTTAAACCTTTCCATGGGATTTCTCCCTGTTGCAGTTCCTCTGTGTGGTAACTGTCACAGATCTTGACACAGGGCAGTGCTGGAAGCCTCAGCTCTTGAGCACCTAAAGCTGGAGTTAGGAAGTAGAAGGCTGTGGGGAGTCCTGCTGTGGATATCTTCTTGGTCATTTTGCTGTGGTCTGTCCCCAGGACAAGCTTGCAGACCTGATGGGTGATGTGCTTATGGCTTCCCAGTGTTGTGAAAGACTTCTGAATCATTAGCTCTTAGTTTGTAAGTTCTGTTAGTCCTGGAAGTGTAATGCTTTTAAGAGACCTCAGCTGCCCATACCTTTTTGTGGCTGTGTTTATGGTTTGTATAAACCATAAATTGCAGCATGTGTAGCGCTGTGCAACTGTTGGGGGAACTTGAAACCTTCTGCTTTCCTAGAGGCATAGCTGGCCCGTCTGTATAGGGTATGTTGTGCTCGTAACAGTACTAGGCAGTGATCAGAAACAGTTTGATTTGCATTCAGCCCACAATGTGGTTGTGGTGCCAGAGGAACTGTGGCTGTGATGCAGGTGAGAGAAGTGATCTTTCAGAGGAAGCAGAAGGAAGTTCATTACCACCTAAAATCAGTAGTTACATCCCACTTAGTCCTTATTCCAGGTATAAGTGCAAGGCCAATCTGGGAGAATTTTTCTTGCAGAGGGTGATCGCTCTGCCCAGCCATCTTGTGTGATTTTGAGGTTCTTCCGCAGAGAGCTGGTCATTTGGAGCTACCCAGACAGGGACTGAGGTAGGCAAGAGCTGTCATCTCAGAATAATAAGCACAGCATTCAAACTGAGTGGCACTGAAACAATACCAAGCCCTCCTGAGAGCAACTGCCCTTGCCTACTTCTGGCAGAGGTCAAAACCCCTCTGCAGTGTTTGCCCACGCTCCAAGCCTGCTCAGACCCAGGATCGCCGTGCACAACAGGGAAACAGAAGCTTTTAACACTCTCCAGCTGACAGGGATTGCACTGGGACTGATTCTTCTGCTCTTGCGGTTTCAGGTTCCTGGCTGGCTGCAGAGCAGCCTCCAGCTCACTTGATGATCCTTTTAGCTCCAGCTGGCACCTTGCCCGGCTGGTTCCTGCTGGCTCAGGACGGGACAGCCTGATGTTGCTCCAGCCCACCAAGAAGGACAGAAGTATGCCTGCCCAAGGCTGTGAATTTCTGCAGGTCATTTCATGTGAAATACTAAACACTTGCCCTTAGGAGAACGGAGAAATAAGCCATCATCCCTCTGCTCTGTGTGAACAGCTCCTGCTGCCCAGCCGGGAAATCAGATATCCTGAAACTCTGAACTCCCTTCAGATGTGCCCCCCCACTGCAAGCTTGCTGTGTACACAGGGATCACCACTGCCCCTCATAAGGTAGGCAAAGCAACAATTCCAGACCCTAATGCCAGCACTAGGCCTCTCTTAAAATAGAAACAATCTGTGAGGATTATTACAGGACAGTTATCCATCTTATTGATTAGCCTCTTGGTTAATACGCTGGGTTAAGCTGTCCCTCAGCGCTGCGTTAGGAGTGAGGACTGGCCAGTAACTTGCCACCTAATCAAGCATTAGCTTACGCTATCAGCAGAACATGGCTGGGGTTTTTCTTCCCTAGAAAAACAGTTTGTAGATGTGACTCTTGCTACCTTGGTCTCCCAGTAGGGACTCTATTGAACAACCTCCTTCTCTTGTTATAAAATACATCACGTAATCTCTTATACTGAAGAGTGATCAAAGTTATTTGTCAGTTCAGTTATGAAACTGTCCAATTATAGAGAGAAGGGAAAAAAATCTCCCAAACAAACCACCCCTTATGTAACTATCTTCCATTCTCGAGCTTGCAGAATTGTTAAGCAGTCGTGGAGCTGTGTTTCCAGCAGTAAGCAGGCAGAGCCTCCACCCGAGAGCTCTGACTAGGAGCGGCAGCAATGGAGGGGTGGTGGGGAGCTGCTTGAGGTACGGGAGAGACTCTTCAGAAGTAGCACAGTGATGAGAGTAGCAAATGCTTCAAGGACAGCCACTGGGGATGCTTTAACCCACTTTATTAGCATGATCATCATATGCTGTGAAGCTTTTCCAGCTGGGAAGGTCACATACTGCTTTTTAAGTGGAGAGGGACACTGCCTTTGAGGTGGGGCACAGGAGCTGTTCTAAAATGTCACGGCATAGCAGTTTTTGAGAAAGGAAGTTTCTAAAAAAGAAAAAAAACTTTGAGGGAATGTAAAGGTGAACTGCCAGTTCTCGAAGTTGTCCAAGAGCCCAGGACCTGCACGCTTGCGATAGCATCTAGGAGTCTTCTAGCATGGTACAGCACTGGAAAGCTGAACGATAACACTTCTGGGGGACAAGAACATCCAGTAAATGTCCAGCAATGCTTTCTGTAGCTCTTGGGATTCTCCTTGCCCCACTCTGACCACATGCTATCCTGCATTGCTGATAAGACACAGCAGTGTAGTTCTGGTGAGCTCAGGAGGGTTCATGTCACAGGAGAGTGTGCCAGAAGCAGAAGGGAGGAACGGGACATTTGCATAAGGATGGATTTAGTGAGGTTTGGTGATGGCTCCAAGTTCAATTTCAAATGAGGGGGGCAGTAAAACATGAATTTTTTAAAGTCTCAACATTGTTCCTTTTGATTTTGGTACTGGAAAGCAGAGCCCAGAGCATGGATACAGCCTGGTGTGTAAACTGCTCCTGTTGTCTTCCTTGGCAGCTTTGCTTTTGGACTCATGAGGTAGGACAGCGTGAAAAGGTGTGTCAGTCACTTGCCTTGCCGCTGCTGCCAAGAAGCTATAGAGCCAAGGATGTGCTTGTGTCTTGTCTCTGTTTGCTTTTAGTGGCTGTTTTTACCTGCTATAGCTGCATAATTACCATCGCACAGCCATCCCATCAGGCGCAGAGGCTGGATGAGCCAAGCTCTTGCCTAGGGAAAAGGATGTGCAGCAGACAAGTGGTGCGCTTCTCCATCTGTTGCTGCATCATACAACTGCTGGAACAGAGGAAGGAAAGGGATGGGTACGAGAACAGGCAATGCCAATTTCTCTATTTTCATCCCATGTCCTGCTGAGAACTCATCTGCTAGATTGCCATATTCCTGAGCTCCTCACAGCCCTCTCCATAGCCCTGTTCCCCTTCTCAATTTACCTGTGGAGGGCAGAGTCCCTTTTCTCAGCTGATGAGTGGCCAGAAAAGCTAATCCTTTGGGAACATCACAGTGTCACAGGTATAAAGACCATGGGCGATCTTGGAGTGCTGTGAGCCTGCAGGCTGCAATGCCAGTGGCAGTCCCTCTCAGCATAGTCCTGGGACACAGCTTCTGTTTCTCTGAGTATACAGTGAAGGTTATTGCAGCAGAGTCCATGGGGCATTCTGCTGCTCTGGGACAAGTCAATAAAACGCTCCAGTAGTTCCTCAGGTTTTGAGGAGGGATCTATCAGCCACCGTCTTGTGCTAAATTGCCTTGCAATGCTGCAGAGATCTGCCTTCGCATCCATATGGTTTTGGCACTCCAACAACTTTCAGGGGACCAGGGGATGTACTGCTTTTGTACATCAGTATAGGCTGAGGATTTTGGTAGCTTTGAGCAAAAGGGATTAAGAAGATCCCAGGAAACAGAAGAGTGGGCAGAGTCCTGGGCTGAAGGGGAGTCATTTGTTTTGGGCGTCTTTATCTGCGAGCATTTTGCTGATGCACAGGAACTCCTCAGCACTGCGGAGACCTGTGTGTGATCACGGCATGTGACCCCTTTACAGAGTGAGGGTGGTGGAGCGGCTTCTGTTGGTTCCATGGGAGAGCTGGTTTACTTTTTGGAGTATCCCCCCTTGAGGGAAGGAAGACTTACCCTGCCCTCAATTTTCTAACAAGTCTGTTCCATCTCTCATCAGACAGTGATGAGCTATTGCTGGGGAAGGCCTGCGAAGGAGCTTAGCTGCTTGTTTACGTTTTCCTGCATTGCATTTGGAAGTGCCTACTTCTGGAAGAAGTCATTTGGGTTGGTTCAAAGGATGGAAGCACTAGACCACTCTCAGATTCCCAGCTCTTTCTTGGCTCTGCTGCCAGGGTTCCTGAAAGGGGAATTGCAGTTCTGGTGTAGAGACAGGGCAAAATGGAAAAGCAGCCCATCACTTCAGCAACTCTCCCTTTGCCAGTGAACACCTCTTCTTTCTAAGCCTCTGGAAATCCTTGCTGGCCTGTCACATCCCTGGATGATGAGGAGTAGCCATTCAGTGTAGGTGTAAGGTGAGGGATTCCAGCTGGGTCAGTGCTTGCTGCAAGAACACTCACTGCACTGCAGTGTGTTCTGGAAGCCTGTGCTAGTTCATTCTCTGGGTCCTGTAGAGATCCTTGGTGAAGGCTGATTGCACTCAGCTGCACCCAGGATTTGCTGAGGAAGCCCAGCCTGGGTCCTGCTTTGGCTGTTCATCCTGCCGTGCTTGGGGTAGGTCAGGGCTGGGCAGACCTTAGGCGCTGGCTGGCAGGAGCTGTCTGTGCCCAACATCGCGCCTCTTACTCCTCTGAAGAGTACAGGGACAGACAGCAAGGGTTCAGTGAATGTCATTTCTGCTTCTGAAATGGACTGTACTGCAGGAAGGCTGTTTGGTCCAGGACCCTCTATTTCTTCATTTTTAAGCCTTCATTGTCCCAAGCAGCATGCAGTGAGGCACAGAAACCAAACAAGGGAAGAAACACGCAGGTTCCTCTTTGGAACACAGTTGTACAAAAGCTATTTGTGATGTACTGACATCAGGGTGTGCAGGGGCATACTGAGGTAACAAAGGGGAGGCACCAGGCAGGCTGATCCATCCTTTTTTACTTATTTTCCTCCTTAATTCCAGGCTGATATTAGGTCGAGGGAGTATATTCGGAAGCAGCTGTGTTCACCACTGGAGGTCATATCTTCTGGGCCAGAGAGGTAGGTGTGTGGGCAGCCCAAGCAGCTGCCTCTCCAAAGGGGATCTGCTCATGTAATGATCTTCAGTAATGGCATTAAAGGGACACACAGGGTGACAAGGTGAGCTCAGTGACATCAGGACATGTGCTGCCTCCATAAAGGGTGATTTCTGGTGGTTGTAGCCATGCTACTTCACACGTTTCTTCCGCAAGAGCGCCGTGTCCTAGGCTGGGGAAGGTCGTTGGGGATTTGGTCTGTTTCTGGTGTCGGCGCTAAACAAAGCACTAATGCCTACAGGTGTGACGGGAGGGTGAACAGAAATACCCTTCAGGGAGCTGGTTTCTGCCCCCAGAAAGCAAGGGGAGGGTCAGACTCCCCCACTCTTATGTAATGTAGGCCAGCGGCTGCTCTGTTTATCGGTGTAAATCCACAGCGAGTCTACCGAGCCGTAGGAGTTCCTTGTGTTACGGCTAAGCTGCCCCCTCTACGGCTACGCTGCCCCTTCAGCACAGTTTACAAGAGTGTTGTTGGGTTCCCTCGGACCCACACTAGTACCAGGCCTTACAGGTACCAGATAGCCCTGCCTGAAGAGCTGCTCGGGGATGAGTGAAGTGTGTCAGGACTCAAAGCCCACTCTGCTCTCAGGGTCCTGATGGAACAGAAAGAGTGAAGGTTGCTGGTGGCAGTAGTGAACGCTGCCCCTTCAGCACAGTTTACAAGAGTGTTGTTGGGTTCCCTCGGACCCACACTAGTACCAGGCCTTACAGGTACCAGATAGCCCTGCCTGAAGAGCTGCTCGGGGATGAGTGAAGTGTGTCAGGACTCAAAGCCCACTCTGCTCTCAGGGTCCTGATGGAACAGAAAGAGTGAAGGTTGCTGGTGGCAGTAGTGAGGGATTGTTTACACTGAGGCAGCTCTTACAGATTCCTTAGGACACTTGGATGATGCAACTCATCGTGCTTTGCTCAGCTCCTCTTTGAGTCATGCAGGCAGAAGCAAAAGAAGGGGTTTTCTCTGCTCTTGTAGTGGCAGTTGCACAGTGTGGCCAGGCCGTGGGGGTAGCCCTGTGCAGTGCCAAGCTGGGCATCCGCTGTTTGTGCTGGAGCTTCATCTGTAACACGTCTTAACACCTTCCTGCCGTGGCAGATGCTGAAGCTCACACAAAGGCTAGCTAGTTTGGAGGTCTGTGTAACAGAAAATCAAACTCATTCCATTTATGACCATGTATCTCAAAACCTGTGTGTCTGAACCCCTTACTCACCAAGTGACATACTTACTTGGTCTTCCTGGTTTCCACTTTTTTTTTAAGTCTGTGTCCCTTGTTTTTGTTCCTAGCAGAAAAAAAGCGGCTGAACTGGATGATTAGTCTGATGCCAGAAGAAGCTGCAGTGCTCTTCACTGGATCCTCTCCTCCACCAAGGCTGTGGTTCTGTCGAGTGCAACAGCCGAGCGCCACGCCAGAGGAGAGCAGTGCAAGGCCGTGTCAGTCAGCATGACGCCAGCCACTCTGCGTGGTTCTGGTGGGCAGGCAGACCAGCTTCTGTTCAAGGATAATGTTTAGGGCATATTTCTCAGGGTTGATTTTTAAGCGCTGTAAAAATATTTGTGTAAACAAAGGTACACTTGTAAGTTTGCTGCAACTTACTTGAGTACTTGGGCAATTGCAGGTGATTTACAAAGAGATGCTGAGGCACTTGGCATAGCTATAAACCAACTCCAGGGCTGGCCTTTGGCTCCCACCACACCCCTGCGGCACAAGAGACTTCCCTTCTTGTCGTTTTTGGAACAGCTTCCACCCAGTGCCTGCAGCCTGTGCTCTCGCATTCGCTTTGCACATCTCCGGGGAACAGAAGCCCAGTACGCGGCTCCGGCTGGTCCTGACAGATGGGCAGAGGACGCTGTGTTTCAGGTGGGCGTGTGACTCACGAGGGAAGGGACAGAGCCAACAGTCTGCTGCAGATTTTGGAAGAGGCTTGGAGGTCTGAGCTCCAGTACCTGAGAAGCTTTCTCTCTGTTTGGTGTCAGTGGCTTCTGCGTGCCTGCTGCCTTGATGCCACGCAGCAGTGACCAGACCTCGGTGGCTGTGTGCGGGTCATTATCTGTGCTGGGCACACGGTGCTCTGGTGTTGCTGGTCTTGGTGGGAACTTGCTCTGCAGTGCTGCTGAAGCACGATTCAGACGGAGGGACATTAGGGTACCCAGACTCGCTTGGTGTTACTGGCACCTCTCTGCAGTGACCGAGGCAGGGGGTCACGGTGCAGACCAGCTCTTCCTGAAGGAAGGATCATCTCGGGGGAAAGGAGGATTTCCCATCAAGGAGGATGAGGAGGGAGGTCCTTCCTAATACACAAATCAGGCAGGGTGGCCAGATCCCAGGCTTGAGTTTTTGCGGTCTGAGTGGACCAGGAGCACTTGTGTCAGGTCAGGAGGAAGCTCTCTGTGCCCAGACGCTTGGACCAACACCCGTCAGCTAAGCCGTTTGCGAAGCTTTGCTTTAGCAGCAGAGCGCAGAACAAACAGCTTCTCTCCCTGAAACAATACAGCAAGTCTCATCCCATTTGCAGGGCTAAAGCTTTTCCTCCAAAGATGTGGGT
This sequence comes from Phaethon lepturus, assembly GCF_000687285.1. Lineage (NCBI taxonomy): Eukaryota > Metazoa > Chordata > Aves > Phaethontiformes > Phaethontidae > Phaethon > Phaethon lepturus. The sequence continues at coordinate 12,061 of NW_010512041.1, forward strand.
TCCTGGATGTATTTGGTGGGTTATTCCTGACCACTTCTGAAGAACAACAGGAGCAGATACATGAGTTCTTGAACACAACCACGTCTCTGGCATGTTGTTTTAAAAAAAAACATGGCTGTGTAAGAGTCTAGCCTGAAGAGGAGAAAGGATGTTTTCCTGGGATTGGAAAGGGGGGATCAGGGTCAGGACCCTGTGGTCTGTTTTAAATGCTGCCAAGCACTTCGCTTTTGCATAAATTTATCTTACAGCTTTTATTGCTCTTTTCTCGCCACTGCCTCAGTCTCAGTGCTGATAGAGGAATTCCAGTCCCTTTCGTGTGTCCGGGCGACGTCTGTCAGTGCAGGAGTCTGGGCTGGTCCGTCCTTCAGCTACGCCCTGAAACCGGGGTGGGAAAAGGGAGGAAGCAACGAATTTGGCTCTCCTGGGGCCCATCTGGGGAGCCTTGTTGGGCCGGTCCTTGGGAGTGTTGAAGAGGGGGAGAGGTACTGCCAGGGTTCTCCCCAAAAAACCGCTTGCTGACTGGTATGTTTTAAAAGACAAAGCCAGAAGCAGCTGCAGTTTTCAAGCTCCAGGCTAGGAGCGTACCATCTCCTGGGAAGCCTCAAAGCCATTTTCACATGGGGGTTTGTTACGTGGGTGGACAGAGACTGGGAAGGGAAAAATGTCGCAGTGACAGCGTGCTCCTTTGATCCTGGTGACGTGTGCGGGATCAGAGGGGCGGCCTGGCAGGCCAGGGGAAGAGCAGCGTGTGGTTTTGCGTCTGACACTGGCTGTGGCAGGGGACAG
>NW_010512042.1:0-216 GCF_000687285.1 Phaethon lepturus
TATTATTATTATATTTATTACTATTTATAGCTTTTTCTCCTTAAGGGAATAGCTATAAATTAACACACCCTGCACAGACGCACACCGTTAACGAGCCACGTACCGTGCCTGGAATAAAAAGGGCTCCTGATTAATATGACGTATTTATTATATTGAGTTTCCAGGTGCCCGTGGGTGGGGAGGCAGCGTGGAGCCAGTGGCAGGGGGGGCCCACTC
>NW_010512042.1:252-1495 GCF_000687285.1 Phaethon lepturus
GATGAAGGGCTGATGTGTTCACCCCGTAGTGATATCCTCTCCGCCATGTCCACGCGACTGCACGTCTGTCTGTCGGTATTTTACGTTCGACTGAGCCGGCGGATCAATTACAAAGTTATAGAGAGCTTTACTGTAATTTACATTAATTAAAATTAGACTGCTCCATTGCTACGGTATTAATCATAAAAAATGTAAATCAATACCACATTTTCACTGCAGCCTGATGGCTGGTAGGTTTAACTTTTCAGAGGTATTTCTCAGATTTTCTTCAAGACTAGAAGTACCACTTTTTTAGAGTCGCTGCTTTCCTGTTGGTCATTCCAGCAGCCTCAGAGAGGCAATAACGTCCGTCCACGCCGACCTTCCGCGGGGCGGGACTGCATGTCAGAACATCACACAGCCATTTCGAAACTGCTCCTTTCCTCACTCCTTCAAACTCTCCCATTTCAAATTCAGTGAAGCAGCTGCTGAGTTTCCAGGCTGCTACATCACGGAGCCGCAGGACCCGGACACCCTGCCTGGGAGCAGACAGCTGAGTTTTTGCCGGATTTTTTCCTTTACCGGTTGCAGTGCCTTCAGAAAACTTCCTTTTGAGTATGTACATTTCGAAACTGCTCCTTTCCTCACTCCTTCAAACTCTCCCATTTCAAATTCAGTGAAGCAGCTGCTGAGTTTCCAGGCTGCTACATCACGGAGCCGCAGGACCCGGACACCCTGCCTGGGAGCAGACAGCTGAGTTTTTGCCGGATTTTTTCCTTTACCGGTTGCAGTGCCTTCAGAAAACTTCCTTTTGAGTATGTATTTAAGGGGATATTTTTTTTCCTGGAAAAGATTAACTCATTCAAGGTTTGCAGCAAATATTTCTAGCTGCTTGGATGAAGCACTACCCTCACAAAAAGGGAGGATAAAGGTGGTGGATGGAGATGCTGGCTTGGGTTACAGGGTTGGTGGAGGAGAAGCTCTGTTGTGCTTTATTTATACATCCGAGGAGCAAATATCAGGTCTTTCTGAAACGTTGAAGAAAGACTGTTCAGATCGTCAGACGCATGAGTCCCGGTTACGGCGGGGTACAGCGGGGCGTGCGGGGAGAGGAGGCACCATCCCCGGGCCGCGAGCCCCCCGCGGGACGGCTCTGTGCCGCGCCAGTGCCGGTCCCCTACGCCCTGCGTGGAGCTTTTAATCAGGAGAGGTGCGATCGCGTTTAATTAAGACCACTGCCTCCAGCAGTAGAAAAGATGAAAAC
>NW_010512043.1:0-3511 GCF_000687285.1 Phaethon lepturus
ATTATCCTACTCTGATTTGATTCGTAATAAAGTAAATTAATCTTTCCACAAGTCAAATCTGTTTTGCCCGTGACCGTAATTGATGAGTGATTATCTCCCTGTCCTGATCTCGACCTACAAGCTTCTTGTTACACTTTCTCTCCCCATCCAGCTGAGGAGGGGAGTTGATAGAGCAGCTTTGGTGGGCACCGGGCATCTAGCCAACGTCAACCCACTGCAGACCTTCATGTGAAAATAAGGGTTTCTGTCAGCCGTACCCTGGGCTGCACCCAAAGCCGCGTGGCCAGTGGGGCGAGGGGGGGATTCTGCCCCTCTGCCCCGCTCTGGGGAGACCCCCCTGCAGTGCTGCGTCCAGCTCTGGAGCCCTCGGCACAGGAGAGACATGGACCTGCTGGAGCGGGGCCGGGGGAGGCCCCAGCAATGCTCCGAGGGCTGGAACAGCTCTGCTGGGAGGACAGGCTGGGAGAGCTGGGGGGGTTCAGCCTGGAGCAGAGAAGGCTCTGGGGAGACCTCACTGCGGCTGCCAGGGCTTAAAGGGGGTTGGTAAGAAAGATGGGGACAGACTTTTTAATAGTATGTAGCAATAGGACATGGGGTGATGGTTTTAAACTAAAAGAGGGTAGATTTAGCCTAGATATAAGGAAGAAATTTTTCACAATGAGGGTGGTGAACCACTGGCTCAGGTTGCCCAGAGAGGTGGTAGATGCCCCATCCCTGGAAACCTTCCAGGTCAGGCTGGATGGGGCTCTGAGCAACCTGCTCCAGTGGATGCTCATTGCAGGAGGGATTCGACTAGATGACCTTATAAGGTCCCTTCCAACCCAAAGATTTTGTGATTCTATTTCCTAGAAGTTCCTGTAGCCAACTGGAAAAGTTTTTCAACATGCTAGGTAAAAAACAGTGAAAAGATTATATTTCTGAGACTATCCAAATTTTTATTACCTCTCTTCAACACAAAAAACTTTTCAGTGCTTCATTAGATGCTCCCAAATCTGGTACTGCTGTCTGCAGGATAAACACAGCAGACCTTTCCCCTAAGGTTTGCTGACTGCAGACTAAAGAACTGCCTGGGCTCAAATTCCACAAAGTGATAGTGCCTTTTCTCTCTTCACCATTTTTGCCCCCTCATAATTCTCACTTCATCTCTTGGGATATGAATTAGCCCAGGTGATGGGCTCCTGAGCATCAGCAGTCACACTACAGAGCTCTACTGCATGGCTGCACCTTCATGAGCACCACATCCCTGCCTGCGCTACTTGGACTTCAAGGGTGTACCTCACAGCCTCTCCAAGCTGCAGGAAGCCAAGATCCTACCTGAGGTTGAAAGATCCCAAGATCTCATGGTACAAAAGTTTCCTCCAGTGAATTCCCAACAGACTGTACTTTTCTTCTTAGCATTTCCACGTTCTGTGTGATCCTACTTCATATTTAAAAGTCAGGAGTAACCAAACCTGGTCCCCTTGAAGATGTGTCTTCAGCACATCTCTCACACTGAAGGGAAGGAGAAGCTTTCATTACTCACCATCTCTGAGCAACGCCACACTGAAGTGTATTCAAACTGCTGAGTGCTGATGTAGAAAAGGCCTTTGACCTGAGGTCTCCCATCTCTCCAGGAAGCATTCTACTGACTGGGAAAAGTTGCCGCCAGCACCTCAGCTCCATCCCAGTGCCACCCATCGTCTACTCCCCAGTATCAGGAATCCATATGTACCATTTTTTGAGAAGTGTCATTTACTCAGTGTTAATCAAGCTGATATCCACAATCCCATTCTGCACAGTGGGGTCTTCAAAATGAAACTACTGTGCAGCACACTTTATATTTTAGTAACACGGACTATGATCTAGATATAACAGGTCAAAACACACTCCCTAATAGACAACAATCTAAGTGAAAGTGACGTGATCCCACTACATCATTGTGCCCAAACGAAGCTCTCCTGCCCCTCTAGGTACACTTCCTTGACGAACACTGCACAAGACTCACCTCCTACCCATGTGAGAGCTTTAATCACTTACGGAGTTACTCCTCTCTCCCTCCCATTAATAAACCCTAACTGCTCACAGCAGAGGTTTCTAATAGAGCAACCCCAGAACAGCCAACATCTTGGTTATTCTACTTCTACGTCAAGGCAAAGTCCCCAAATGTGAAAAAGTGCAGATGCTCAAGCACTGGAAGAAGAAAGGACTTGTTTCTCCCTAACCTGTTGTCAGGATGCCTTTCTGGAAAAATCTACCTGATGCTGTGCCTGCTTTACAGACTCCTGCCAGCATTAGTAGAGGAGCGAGGAAAAGGTCTCTCCACAGCCTCCTGGCAGCAAAACTGCTAAGTTTTAAGTACAACCGATCTTGATTTTGGTGACAAATACAACTTCATCATCCCAGCGCAATGACAGTTGTGCCTTTACATCTGCATTGGTACCAAAAGTGTTTATTAGTATAGCGTACTATACATACACCTCCTGAAGTAAGGCATGTCCTCTATGACCCAAGACGACCACTGTAAAGCTGCTGTATTATTCATACAGAGGTTTGCAAACAGAGAGTGCAAACTGGGCCACAATTACCAAAAGATAAATACAGTGAGAACCATGGCTGCTACAGCCTCCTTCAATTTTCAATCAGCTTTGTGCCCATCTTTTACAAGGCAGAGACTAAAACTGGACACAATATCCCAGCGCTGCTCCTACAGAAAAGAAATTCCTTCCTGACTTCTCTGTTTAATACACACACGGCTGTTTTGACATTCTTTAGCACTGAGACACGCAGTCACTGGACACTGCTTGTCCAATGATTCAAATTCTTTTCAGGTTGGAATCTCTTCATTCTGGCTGCCTGGAAATATTATGATCTTGCACGTTTTCTTTATTTGCCATTCTACCAGCCTATGCTGTCTGCACATTCTACCTGTATCTTGTTTCCAAGTACTCAGTGAAAAAAACCTGTAGACAATGTTGGTTAAAATGCCTTACACATTCTTTAGGTGCCATGAATTCTTACAGGTTACAGCTGTCAAGTAGCATGAGGTTTTAGAGAATCTAAATGTTAGGGTTTGGGGCAGGGAACATTTCTTCTGAAAAATCAACAGAAGATACAGCCTTAAACCCTATAACTGCTTTGGCTGTAGTTCAGACAATTTAAGCTGCCATGATGATTCAATGCAGCAGTCCTGTCCTCTCCATGCCCTTGTGCCAGCACCCACATTTACATGGATGTGTCACAAACCGATCAGCCTGAAAGACATCTTAGTACATTTGCAAAACGGCAGCCACACAAGGAAGAAGTGACAGAGAACAGCCAGGAAGGCCTGGGGCCGCTTCTAGCAACACTGGCAGATCAAGCTATTTGGCAAAATTTTCATTGTGAGCTGTCCCTGCAGGTCATAGGGGATCCTCCCACCAATGACGTCCTTCCCACGTGGGCTCAGATGAGGAGCTGGCTGTGCCGGTGCCGTGCTTCTTGGTGCTGGTCTGTCCATGGATCTGGGCTGTAGGTCAGTCAAGCGGGGGTAGCC
>NW_010512043.1:3542-3784 GCF_000687285.1 Phaethon lepturus
ATAGCCAGGCTGTGGTCAGTCAGGCGCGGGGCAGCCAGGCCATGGGCTGCCAACTGGCAAGGCTGTAAAGTGGGCAAGCTGTGGTCAGACCGCTGGGCCTCGGCTCAGTCTGTCACTGTCGAGCAGCGGGGCAGCCAGGCTGCAGGGCAGGCACAACTCCCAGCGGCCGAGTCCAGCTGCGCAGGCGGGTGCCCAGGACCATGGCCCCAGCGTCACTCGTGGGCCACGCGCTCCAGCGCAAC
>NW_010512044.1:0-843 GCF_000687285.1 Phaethon lepturus
GGCACCGCGACCAGGCGCTGGCCGCTGCTGCAGGCGCGCTTCCACGGAGCCCTGGGCTGGCCCTTCATCTGGGGTCCTCCAGCTTACAAAAACCTCCCGGCCACCGAAGGCCCCGGCGTGGCAGAAAGGTCTTCCAAGCACCGTCTGTAAGGCCACAGGCGCTCCAGCTGCCCCGAGAGGAAAGAAACGCTGAGGCGGCACGTTGGTGAGGCTAAACTTTCACGGAAAGACAGCGGTTTTTTTCCTAGACCTGCCTTCACCTGAATATTTTTAAGGGGGAATCTGCAGTAATGCAAAATAAAAGTACCTGTTAAAATAAAACCCCATAGACAGCGTGAGACCTGTTGCGTCTGATAAAGCCAGCCAGCCGGATTCTACACAACAGCTTTATTTGCTGTTGTTATTTTCCAAAATCTTCCTCATCGTAACTGAATGAAAGATGTGTCGACCGCACAAAGAAATCCATGGAATGTAAAGGGGCAAATAAAAATAATTCATATTTTACGCCCCAGTGCCTAGTATGGAAAGACTGAACACTTGGAAAAGCATTGAAAAACTACTTTGAAGCACGTTTTTTTAGAGTAGGCAATTAAATATTAAAATGCAAAATATTGAAAGTTATATTACTTCCAAACTTCAGTTTTTAACAACAGGCCCTATAGCTGATATTTGCTTCTATGTCAAAACCTGTAACATGAAGCAATTACCATTTCTAGACTTCATAAGTCGATAAATGTTACAAAAGTTATTAAAATAAGTGCATAAAAGAATATGCTCCTCATTTTCCAAAGTTTTGTGTAGCAACTAACATTTTATTTTCTATTACTGAAATAATAATAATAA
>NW_010512045.1:0-255 GCF_000687285.1 Phaethon lepturus
CCAGGCTTCCCTCCCATGTTTTTATGGAACTTCTTGGTCGCTGCAACCATGCAGTTACAGCCTGGTTTTCAGTATTAATTAAGCACGGTGCATTCATACAGGGTGAAGTGTTTTGCTTACAAATAGGTAATTTATAGACCGACAAAATAAAGCCATAGACTATTGGCATAATGTTGCAAATAAAACATGGCGTAGAGTTTTTATGCGGCTCCTCCTTGGGGTCCTACCACCTAAATTACAAGAAAACTCCAAACA
>NW_010512045.1:398-636 GCF_000687285.1 Phaethon lepturus
CACGGCTGCGTTGCAGAGGTTTCAGCCTCTTACAAACTGCTATCAGACCTGGTGTGCTCCCTCTCTGCTTGCCTGATGCCTACGCTTAAATTTAAGATTTCCTGTGGACTTGTGATTATTTTCGTGTGTGTCCAGCTGCAGCAGGGTCACTGCTAGGCACAGGAGAGCACCTGCCCGCGGGGCGAGGGGGCTCAGGGGACAGGAGCCTTGGGACGAGCCTGGGGGCTGCTGGTGGCAG
>NW_010512046.1:0-216 GCF_000687285.1 Phaethon lepturus
CTCGAGCCCCGCTCCCCTGGATTCACCCCCAAATGGGTGACCCAGACTTCCACATGCATGGACTGCCAGCAGAGATAATAAGACTTTAAAAACACATTTTGAGATCCCACCGAGGGTTTATCGAGGGTATGCCCCGCTTGCCGGCCGGGCTGGAGAACGCTGACCTGGCGAGCTCCGACAGCGGTGTGGGCAGCGAGCTGCCGGCAGGCCCGTTCC
>NW_010512046.1:230-3957 GCF_000687285.1 Phaethon lepturus
CGCTAGCCGTGGGACGTTCTCGCCAGACGATGCTGCTGAGGGTGGGCTGATTAGAGAGGCACCAACAAAAGCGGTAATAAGATAACTAGCATATGCCCCCCAAACCAGCTTTTTAGGGTCGCAGCCCCCGTCTTGGTGCATGCCGCATCCTGCCAGCGCCCGGGAACACCCACAGCCAGGGGCGGAGAGGGGCAATCCTCCCTGGAAGAGAACAAGTCCCAGGCTGGAGGAGATGGGTTTCATTCCTGGGTATGTCCCTTGGCGCAGCTGCTGCCATCACGCAGGGAAGCAGAAGAGGCCTGGAAAAGCTGCTGTGCTGGGGCAGCTTCCGACACCTTTAAAGGAGATAGGCATGGTGTATTCACGCCATTTAACCACTGATAACAGGTCAATGTGCAGGTTTTGGGCTCCGTGCTCTCATCTGACCATTCCACCTACCGCAGGGGGAAAAGCATCTCCCGCTGATGCAGCCAGCAGGGAGCTGCTCTCCCCTCTCGCCTTTCTGCTGTCACGGGGCCGTTCTTTCAAAACCGGATGCAAAGGAAGGGAAATCTCACCCGTTTGTGCCTCTGTCGAGTATCTTCTGCCTTATTTCCTTGAATTATTAGCTCTCTTTTATTGGGTTTGGCTTGCAGAAAGATGACTATTTCATCCATCAAATCAGAATCTTTTTAACACTAATACTGAATTTATAGAAGTGGTTAAACGAAGTGTTGACAATATGGACAATGTGTTTCTGATTAACGCTGCAATTTAACGTGAAACTGCCAACTGCCGAGAGTTACTAAAACAGAGCAGCATTTTTCCAGACCCAGTGAGCTGGAGCTCAGCGTCGTAGCACAAGCAGATGTCAGACACCGTGCGCACCGCACTTGCGAAGGACAGACTCTGCAGCCAGGGCTACTCCCCAGAAACTTTGCTCTTCCCCCCAGTGATCTTATCTGTACTTCGCTCTTCCCCTTTTATTGTCCTGGTTGGGTGCATTTCCCGGTGTTGGTTATTAGCAGGGAAACCTTTTCCTGCTGCGTCCCAGAGAAAGGTGGGGAAGGACACCCTTCCCAGCCCCCTCTGGAGTTCTCTCCCATCAGCTTGTTTCACGCAGGGCAGTGACTGGCAGCATCCCACCCTGCGTGGAGCGGGCGCTGCAGTCACGGTGCTGCACCCTTCGGGCATGAGCACCCAGCAGAGCACAAAGGGGAGGGTGGGGGAGCAGGGATGGGACCAAAGAACTGAAGAGCTGGTCCCTTTATCTTTGAAGAACAGCAAAGCAGATTAAGATATCTGGGTTTTTTTCCCCCTTAATATGTGACACAGAAAAGGAGGAGTCGTACAAAGGGAATGGGAACAAACGGGAGGGGGAGAGAGGGGAGTGCAAGAGGAGCCGAGCCGTCGCTGCAGTGCCTAACAGAGGCGGTGTGATCACAGCCGGCGTAAGAAGTTTCACTTCTACCTGCAAGCTCCTCTGAGAGCACTCGCAGGACCGGGAGCTTTGGTTCCCTCCTTTCCTCTCTTTGTTAATCGCCTTCAGTTGCAAAACTGAACTTCTGAAATTCAACAGCTACTAAACTATCAAATATTTCGGGCTGGGAAAACCTTGTGCAGTGGGAGGTTTTGCAAAATGTTTTGGCTTCTCCGAGTTCAGGGCTGCAGTTGAAGTTGGAGTTTTCCTCCTCTAGTTTTACATCTGCCAGGTTTGCTTCTTGTTCAAGGGGGATTCAGTTTTGGAAAAAATGACGTGTCTTCCCCACACGCAGCATAGGGTTAGAAGAGCCAGGTAATCCTAGGCAGGGTTCGAAGAGCACACTGAATTTCCATGCGGCAAGGGGAGCAGTGCCCAGCCCGTGTGCGTAGCGTGACCTGTGCTAATGTAAGTCCCACTGTTTATCCCTTGGCTGATGTTCAGCCAGGGCAATCAGACGGAGTCTCCCTTACCAGTATAAATTTCACTTGTAGTGATGGAGCTGTGGTCACTGCAGCACTAAATCTCAGACGCCTGGGCTGCTTGGGACTTGCTAAAAACAGGCTCATCCCAAGGTAACACCAGTGAAGGGGATGATTTCCAGGCTTGAGATAAAATAAAATTACTTCTAAACCTTCGCTCAAAGCTTGAACTAAAGCCAGGCTGACCCTTGAACTAAAGCCAGGCTGATGCTTGTCTAAGCTCCCCTTTCCCCTCCCCCTCCCCCAATTTCTTGCAGTTCTCCTCCCCCACCCATCCCCAAATACTTCATCCCCTGTCTGGCCTTGTTTAAGAGTCAGCTTCAATAGTACCTTTGTTAAGGGTGAAATCTCATTAAGTGTGAGGTAAGAGGAAATGAAAAAGTGTAAAATATCCAGATTTATTACCTGTTGTTTTCTGAGCATTTGAAAATCGGGAGCTGGGGGCAAAGGGGTGGCTGGTATCAAAGTTGTGAGCCTGCGAGCCTTCCCATCACCGCCCATGCTGCCACTGCTTGCTCCTGGCACAGTTTTATCAAAAGAAAAAAAAACCAAGTTTTTAGATAAAAAGTGAATTGATCTTAATGCATCAGACTGCCAGCTCTGAGCTCCACTACCCCGTGTATGTGCAGGTAGGGATGTTTATTTACTGAACTCAGAAATTTTTCTCAGCTCAAAGGGAAATGTTTTCCTGGATAGGTACTGCCTGCTTTTTTTTCTGTTTCAAAGGTGAACAGACAAACAAACCCACTAAATTACAGTGTCACCTTTATTAACACTGCTAATAAGGGAGCAGCCTGTGGGGCTGGAGGTGAGAGAGCAAGACCCTGTGCTCTCGGGCATTGCACCGAGGGTGCCCCAGAGCTGCTCGTTCCCTTTCAGGACAAAGAAAGGACGCCAGGGCTAAGAGAAGGCAGATTAGAGAATACATAAAACCTGATAAAACAATTCTGCTCTCTGAACAGCCACAGTGAGCCTCATGTGCTGGATGGAGCACCGCTGCCGGGGCCGAGTTACTGCCGGCGCAAGGACTCTGCGTTTGCCCCCCGCTTGGGAAGCAGCATGTTTTACCGGGGCGGTGAAATGCTCAAATGCGCACGGGACCTGAGGTCTTGCTCGCCTAGCACCTTTTGTGTTTGCAGCAAGCTCACGCACATCTGTGAGCGTTCAGCTCTTACGTAGTGCAAATCCCAGGCATCTCACGCTGGGCGCTCGGCAGACGGGGCTGTGAAGGGAGCAGCCAGCTGTGAACACTTTCTGTTTTAAATAACTTTTCCTACCATCACGCAAGCAGCCTGCGCCGGGGCGGGAGCAGCCTGCGCCATAGGGCAGCACTGCCCATCCAAAGCTATCCCGGCCAACACCTCTGCCTCGCTCGCTGCGCGGCTCTCACCCAGTTGCTGCAGAAAGAGCGTCTGCCTCCTTCCCCACCTCGCTCCGGCCCCGGCATGGCTCTGGCCGTGGCACCCTTGGAGGCTGCCAAGTTATTAGGAGCGAAGTCAGAGCAACGCCGCTCAGGGCACGAGGTGCAAACCTGAGCCGCGTTGGTCCTCTCCGTCCTTGCGCTCCGCACCTCCAGGGTGCTCCGTTTTGCCTTACACTCGGTGCTCTTCTAACACGGTTTCTGGTAGGTAACGCGTATGTAGAGACATCTCTGCCTCTCACCTTCACCGTACTTGCTGGACTGGCGTGCTGCTTGCTGCTGTCCTTTAAATGAATTAGTTGTTGGGGAGTAATGAGCCAATTCGTCCACTCTCCACGTGTCGCGGGGGCTTGCTGTCGCCCGTGG
>NW_010512047.1:0-12213 GCF_000687285.1 Phaethon lepturus
CACAATTGGACCCGCTCCCCCCAGTGAAGGACACACGAAGCAATAAGAAGGATGATAACGTGGTGCAAATTATATGCCAAAAAGACAGAAGCTTATGTAAAATCAAGACTTTTAAGCTTTTTCATAGTATAGGTTACACCTTCAGAGAGAGCCTGGTTTATATTCTGTCCCCCATCCCTCCGGCAGGTGAGTGATAACGCCTGCGGCAGCCGCAATTGCTTCCATGGAAGAGCAATATTGGGAAAGCATTGATGGATTTTATCGACTTGCAAAAGTTTGGCCCGAGTGCGAGAAGTCGACAAGAGGCGACCAGATGCGTTGTATTAGCGTAGACTGCAGAAATCTCCTGTAAATTAAAGAAGGGGTGATCTTTTTAGGTGTACGCTTTTATATTGTGTGTCAGCACCAGCAGCGTACGCGTGAGAACGGACCCAAAATGCGCGTTACGGGCCATGATGCGAAAGAGAAGGGTTCGATGGAATTTAAAACGAGATAGTGTATGGAAATGGAAGAAAATGAAGCTAAAAATTACGCTGTAGATTTATTAAACTTCCCCGTGATTTTGGCCCACAAAAGGATTTGGATTTGATTTAAAGAGGAAGCTAACGGCATTCACTCGTGGAACAAGCAACAGGATGGAGTCACCCCGCTATATTCCCACCAAACACCCACCCTGAGATCTTACATCTCTGTTGTGTTTACAGTCCCACTACGCAGCGTGCAGCACCTTCTGGGCCGGGCTGCGGCAGGAGGTACAGGGCAGCGACTGCACGCCCCTGATCTGCCGCGTTGCTCCACACGAGTACGCGGAGACGTACGGGCAGCGCGCAGGCTTGAGGCAGCCGCACGGGTTTAATTCGATGCGCTGCTGTGCAGTCGCGGCACTGGCATAGAAAGACATCTGTATCGTTCAGGTGCACCTCGCTGGGAAGCAAATGACATCATTTTCTCTCCCTCGCCGGCGCGCAGGCTTTGCCCAAGCATCGCTTCCCTCGCTTACAGAGGAGAGCCACCCGCCTGCCAGCTAAAGAAGGGAAAATGAGAAAATAAAACCCGAGCAGAGATTACCTGGCGTGACAGCGGCGTGTTGTACCTACGTCCCGGAGACGGGATGCAGGGACTGGCCATCAGACCTGTGCAAATGAGCTGTGGTACGCAGTAGCAGCATTAAAACACATTTTTTTCTAAAAAACGCAAAATCTGAAAGCTGCTTAAACACTATGAGAAATATAACACTGGCATGCTTACTAAAACCCACGATTAATCCCAGTTTCCAAAGCCTTTAGGCAGGACATCAGGCTGAGGGCTGTGGAACTCTCCCTGATGTGCACCTACAAAGCCAAGCCGGCAAGGCAGGCTGTGCGCAGGATGAGGGCTCGCAACGCATTGAAAATCACTAATGGAATATTGCGCAGTTTGTTCATATTAGAAGCAGTCGAAAATCATACATAATGTAACAACGTACATGCAACAGCGGGCTCATGTGAGATAATTTAACCGTGAGGAAATGGTCTTTGAAGTGGTCCCTGATGAGATTTTGCTTGTTCCTAAGAGAATCCAGATGTATTCCAGAACAGCATTTTAAAATCAGTTTCTAAAATTATACCCCCTCCCAGTCATTACGGTGCATTACAGTGACACTCTGCAGTTGGGATTTTATGGGGAAAATTACTTCCAAGTTGTATTTCCCTGTTAAATGCTCCCTCTCTGGTACCTGAACCCCCACTTTGACGACTGCAGGCATTTCATTACCCGACGTACACGTTCCCCGGGCTTTGCATTTTGTAGGAGACGCATCGCGGGCCAAATTCTGCCTTCTGGGAAGCTCATTAAAGGCTATTAATCTTGACTTCATGGGGGTTACGGTATGGTAACTGAGAGTAGAAGTTGGCCTGAACAGTCACGGTTTCACCCCAAAACGTTAACTCATGGTTTTCCAGGGGCAGAGCTGAGCAAACCGAGGGGAAGAACGAACCTTTCCTCTGTTGCCCGCTCCACGAGAGGGGAAATTCAGTACACTGCGAAAAGGGCTCCCTGGTTTTGCACTTTGCTGGGCATCTCCAAAGAGATGCCACAGAGCAGACAGCTCAGGAAGTTTGCAAGCCAGCACTACGCAATTTTAATACTTGTTCTTCACTTCGCTTTGTCGCAAAAGCGATAGCAGCAGTGTGTTGGACGCACCGGCTGGCTCGGACTGCGGAGGTCAAGGAGATACCCAAACAGCCACAGAGCCCGAATTACTCTGGTCCGGGCTGTAACTGCGTTCCTTATTGGTATTTTAAGGAAGGCGCAAAGACAGACTCCCAGCACATTAAGACCCGCAACCTTGCCCCGACCGTGGCAGGGCTAAGAGGGAGCCTTGGTCACCCCTGTGACCGCAACCACAGCCTGCACCGGCGCCGCAGACCCCATCCCCACCGGAGCAGCGGCGGCAGGTCCTTCGCGTGGGATCTGCAGGAGCGGGGATGCGCCGGGCACCCACATTTCCCATCGGGGTAGGGGCCAGAAGATCTCCTTTTCTTTCCTTCTCTCTTTTTCTTTTTAAAGATTCGACCTTCAGAAGGAAATTCATGGGCGGCCCTAACAATAGCCGACTTCCCCCATCTGTGTTAAGTGCTGGGGAAAGCTATCAGGCAAAGAAAATTGATTCCCTTTCAGAGACAGAAACAGACCCGGAGAGGGATTTTATTTCCCTGTAAGGTTATTATATTCAATGTTAACATTATTTAAAGAGCTTTGAATGGAGCTGTACTCTGCAACATCTCATTATGGAGTAAAATCATCTTAATGATTACGCTCTGCCAATACCCACTGCTTTATGGGGTGCTTTCATTACCGTTAGAGATGCTCTCTGCCCGGGAGTGACGTGCATCCATCACAGCAGCTTTGCGAGGATGGGGAAGAAAAGGAGGACATTGCTGTGCAATAATTGTTAGCGTTTCTGTCTGCAAAATCCCCAAAGTTGTAACGATTCAGTTCAAACACCTGGGATTTTGCATTTTCCTGCAGTGCTTTTTAGCACTAGAAGCCTTCAGAGAGATTCATACATTAAACATAGGTTCTGCGCTTAATCTATTTGTACTGGCTGTTTCCTTTCCATACGGAATCTGTCAGGAGTTTAAAATAATCTGAAATGTGGTCATTTATTTCCACACTGCGTTACTAAGCGTATGAACAGCACTTATCACCCAGTAACACACCTGCAGTGCCGGCACCTTTGCATTTGTGGAACTAAACACATTTGTGCAAGCGAGTAAGTAACACGGACTCATACAGCTTTTCTTAGGCTTAGCCAGGAAAGCTGTTCCAATATTTTTTTTTCCCTGAAAAAGTCTTCCAAGAAGATGAAATAACTTCAGATTTTAGAAAAATATTGTCCGGAAATGCTTGCATTTTCCGTGAAAACTCCAAATCATCTGACCAAATGATGCAAATAGCCAAAATGTAAGAGACGGGGAAAAGGCGCTTTGACAAAATGCAATATTTTTTATTACACGTGGTGTTTGACCAAAAGCACCCACAGCAATACATCTCCTCGGGAGGAAGGTGTGAAGGGGTATTTACTTTTACACTTGCACTTTGTAAAACTGTTACGGGAAAAATTATCTCCCACTTCTGGGGCCAAGAATACAAGGTGCTGGTAGGCTGAAAAGGCTCGTTGTTCACTCAAAGAACAACGTTAAATACATTTTTGTAGAGAAAGACATGAGCTCAATAGATTAATCTTCCCATGGAGGAAAAGATTAACGGGTGACTTGGCCATAACATCTGATGCATCTAATACGCGCACTCTGCAGCCCGACAGGAGAGTGCTCCGCAGCCCAGCAGGCAACGTTATCAAAAGTTACCGTAGCTGGAAGTCAAAGTTTAGTCTGGTAGGACTTAAATTAGATGCATTAATTTCCGACCTTAAGTGCACTTAATAAAGGGATCGATTTACCCAGGGTCGTGGTGCATCCTCTGCGGCATGAATCAGGCATTAGGTCCGGGCCAGCCTTCCCAAGGGTTTGTACCAGCGTCCTCTTTCCTCCCCAGCCCTTCTAAAAGCAAACAAGTCCTGGCTTTCTAAGCTTTCTCCTATTAATTGAATGCTATTTAGTGCAAGCATGCCTATACTTACAATGAACGGGGGAAACATTTCGGCACTGGCATTGGTACTCAGTGGAAATACAGTTCTGCGTTGCATTGCAACTCCCTTGCAAAGATGTTTACAGCCCTCAGAAGGAATAAATCCAGCGCACCGTGACCCTACAGCAGCCTGGGCAGGTCGCACCCCCCCAGACAGGCAGCAGTGAGGGTGAGGATCCCTCATCCCCAGGCTCCGAAACCCGGCGCTTTCCCTGGCCCCTGGGCTTTGCATCCCTGCCAGCGGGGGCGGAAAGAAACGGCTCCAATGCTGACACATTTCTAAGGACAAATAGAACTTTTAAAGTCTTTCCCCCCTATACCCCCCAGTCTGCTATTAGTATGATTAATGGAAGGAGAGAAAAGCTAGGTAAGGAGAGGAGAGAGGCGTCCTGCTCCTCCGAGCCGCGGCTGCCCGGCCAGCAGCCCACCCCTCCGGCTCGGAGATGGATGAGGTTGCTGCGCACCGGGAAGAGGAGCCAATGGGCCAAGCTGAAATCCCATCCCAAACCCGTGTTTAATATTTATAGCTGGGTTAGAGTACCAGGAGGCTAAATCACATACAGGTTTTGAATTACTTGCAAATTTTCCCCACTCTGTCCTCTTCACCTCCGTCATCATCAGCAGCACCTCCATATGGAAGCATCCCAGCTACTCACCCAGCCAGCTCTGCAGACAGAAAGCAATTTGCCAGTCAACATATGCATTAACCAGACAATCCCCCCGGGGAACATTCCTACATGAGGCTCAATGAGCCGCAGATACCTTAACGGAATCCCCAAGTCCTCCAACGACTGGATTTTAATAACTTTAATAACCACAATACTGTGAGCTAAAGTTAAAGATTAGGTTTGTGGGTTTTATTGTACTTATTTGGGTGCAGAAGTGTTTTGAATAGCTTGTGAGCAGCTGTAGTTGTTTGCCTTGTCAGTACGTTGGCCCTGGGCTTGCAGTTCGACGCTCAACTCAATTGCTTCAGTTTAACAATTTTTCCTTCTCCTAACTGCTTTAGTTTTCAAAATAGTCCTAAATTACAAACAGGAAGAAAGAGAAACAGGGCGGGTTTATGGGCATTTAGAGTTCACAAGGAGGGAGGTCCGCTCTGACGAACACTAGCAGGTATGCCTGCAGGCATGAGTAGAAAGCCCTCTGCAACGTCTCCTTCTGCAATGGTCCCCACCGCCCTGCGCCCGGCACTTACCAAAACCTCAGCAGAACTTATGAACTCCTGCCAGCAGGCTCCAGGCGTGTTAACGCCTCTTCATTTGCAAATCTAACAGCTGGAGAGGTCGGCCCCTTGGCATACGGGAGACGCAGGACTTCGCAGCCGTCGCTGATGGAAGATGCCCAACCGCGCCGGCACACAGCGGCCAGCTCAGCGCCAGTATTTTGTGCTGGGGGAACAGAGCGGCACGGCCAACCCTGCTGCTGCGGGTCACCGTCTGCAGCGGTGCTTCCTCCGGTGCAGCTGCACTTGTGCAAGACACTTGTTGCTTACAGAAGACCTTTCCCTTCCAAGCCTGTTTCGAGCACACCAGTACTGCCGTTACCACTACGAATACAATGACAGAAGCTTTGAGTGGGAAAGGACCTGTCAAGGCCATCTAGTCCAACCCCCCGCCATGAGCAGGGACATCCCCAACTCGATCAGGTTGCTCAGAGCCCCGTCCAGCCTGACCTGGGATGTTTCCAGGGATGGGGCACCTACAACCTCATCTAACCCACAAACGTTACCAGCTTCAAAGGAATTATTACATCACACCCCCATGCGGCGTGCAGAAACAGGCAAAGCAAAAGTAAAACTGTAAATTATCTCTTTTCTAATGTGAACATGTTGAGTCACAAGTTAATTAACGGTAAGTTACATGAGAAAACTCCATAATGAGCCTCCAGCTCTCTGAGTCAGACACCCACAGGTTGGAGGAGGGAAGAAAGAGGGGGAGAATGGCATGCAAAAGCACGCCTTGAGGAGCAGGACCAGGAGTGAGCGGCCATCCACCCATCATATAATTCCCAACAAAAAGTTACATAGAGCATGATGACAGATGTCAATGCTTGGAAAAAAGGAAATAAAGTGCCAGAACTCTACAAGCGACAATTTGCCAGAAAAAGCAAAACAGCTGAGAAGGAGTAATCTGAGCCACATTTTTTTCTCATTTTCTTCATTAATTTTACATACCAAAACTTACAGGAAGGCAAGCCCTAAAAAAAAGAAAGATTAACTCTTTCTTTTCTGTATGACTAAAGAAGCATACACTTTTCTAGTGATATCTCCTTTCATTTGAAAGGGTGGGACCAGAGACAGCAGGCTGCTGAAGAAGTAGACACCCACGACAAGCTGGCTGAAGCTGAGAGCTATGCCAGCTTAGATCCCATCAGGGGCTCTATCCCAACACAGGCACATTCCTCTGGATGGGGAGATTTGGGAAAACCCTCAAAATCATTGGACACTTCTGCTTTCCCTTCACAGGGTGGCTAAGGGGGCAATGGACAGCTTTCCCTCCCGTCACAGACACCAGGACCAGATGGTCTGGCTGAGATCCGTTCTTCGCTCTGAATGCCACAGAAATGAGTAATCTTCTAGAAAGTGATTTATTCACAAGCCAACCTGTGAGACACTCTCCAGTGCAATCGGCCTCTGGTTTGGTTTGGGATTGAGTGCAGAACCTGTCCTTCATCTGCTTGCCATCCCCCTTTCCTTTTCCCTCTTTCTTCTCTATACCTGGCCAGAGGGTCACTGCAGTTCGATTAGTAACATCCTAAATTACTGGGGCTTATTCCATTCTGCATTTCTGACAGGTGCTGGGATAGCGGGTCCTGAAGGATTTGCCATCCTTCTCAGCAAGACTGGTATGAAACAAGGATGTCATCCCTTAGTGGAAACACCTTGCAATAAAGATAAGGGCACTTGGACCACAGTGGAACCTGTCACCCTGCTGTGGCACTGACCACTGTCAGGAGTACTAGAAATGCCTCAAAAGCACCAAATCCATTGGGTGCACCAAGTCCTGCAGCCTCCACCCCAGAGATGGGAGCTCCAGGTCCCTCTCCAGCCGAGCAGACATGCAACGTCCAGACTCCCAAGCGTATCACCAAAGGGAAAAAAAATCCTGAAATTCTTATTGCCAAGAAGCTGCTTCACTGGCAACTTGTAGAGGCACTTCTCTTTCCAGCTTTAACCTCAGCACTCACCTCCTTACCCTGTACTTCTTGTGCAGGGTCGTGAAGACGAGACCCAAATGCCTCAGACAGCAGAAAGCAGCTGGCTTTCATCTCCCCAGGAAGCACTGGCCAGCCCCTGTGTCCCCAGACTGTTTTCATCAAAATTCTCTTTGACCCGAGTGACCGTTTTATTTCCATAAAGGTACCGTGCTCAGAGCCTGTCTTAAGTTTCTATTCCTGATGAAACACAAACCAGAGGTGCTCCAGGTCAGGTTGGTTAGGAGAAATCTGGGAAACCACAGTCCTCACCCTGCAGCCTCCTTCCTTTCCAGCTGGTGGCAACACTCTGACCAAAGCCACGGTCACACAAGTCACTTTTTGTTCAAAATTCAGAAATAATTTCCCAAATATGAACTGAAGCTTTTTGAGTCCCTATTTCCACATCCCTCGATTTGAAAGCAAAGAGGGGGGTGAGCAGCAAGGACCTGGTCCTGCTCTCACTGAAACACCTACTCCTGGGTGCTCTGGCTTTCGTCTGACGTTTCACTTTTTCCCACCGAAGAAACCATGATGAGAAAAAGGCAGGAAAGAACAACTCCTGTTCAGTATCTGTTTCCATAGTAACACTGAAATTAAGAGAGAGAGAGGACTTTTAACATCACGCAGTCCACACACCTGCCAGTGCACCAGTCAGCACCAGTCCCAGACTTTCAAGACCTGCTCACACCTGAGCTGACAAAATGCACTTCCATGGAAATTTTACGGACTTACTGACAACACGGACTTCAGAGCTATCACAGAATTACACACCGCCGTGATTTAACCAGGGAGCACATGCTGCATGTGACCATCTCCCAGGGGTGCTCCTCCAGCTGTGAGGAAGCAGTGACATGCACGAGACACTCTCACGCTCAGCTCTTGCCTTAGGAGCTCACATACATATTTCACATTATATTTAAGTGACAAGATGCATGAAAGTCACTTGCTGAGCAAGGCGAACACGGGAGTTACTTGGACAGGGTTAGCAGGTTTGTAGTATCCAGATGGAACACACAACTCCTCCAAGAATGTGAATAGCATCTTCTTTTTTTTTTTGAGCAAATTAATATGGGCCATAAGCCAGACTGTGTCAAGAGGAACACTCACATAAGGGAAGCAATCACACCGCGGCCCTTTGTCCTAATAAACCATCATCGTATTTCCCATTGCTGCTGGTTTTAGAGTTAGAGCAAACAGACGAAGCGGTTACCAGCCCGCTGTCTGACCCAAGGGCCAGGGATCCGCCTGGTTATGACAAGACGATGGCTGGAAAGGAGGGACTTCATCTTCTCCTTTGCCTCTCATGTGAACGCTTGGAAACGAAAACATATGTGCCAAGAAAACCCTGAGGCATTAATGAAAACTGGATGCTACTTCTTGTTACTTTCTAAATTTGATATATAACAGGAACACCGAAAAATGTGCAAAGGAATGTTCTTCCTCCTCTCCACTAAATGACAACAAGCTTTTCTCTGTTAGTTTGCAACACTGTCTCTGTTCCATAAAACACAATAAAAATCACAGTGAGAAACACTTGAAGAGATTGACAGAGTAAAATAGGAACGAAGTA
Source organism: Phaethon lepturus (assembly GCF_000687285.1). NCBI lineage: Eukaryota > Metazoa > Chordata > Aves > Phaethontiformes > Phaethontidae > Phaethon > Phaethon lepturus. The sequence continues at coordinate 8,897 of NW_010512047.1, forward strand.
TAAAACCAGAAGCACCAAGAGTAAGCTCTTAAGTCTCTTCTTCCTAATCTTCCCAATGAGCTTCTCCACTCTTCTGTTTTATTACCTCTCAGAAGGGTTTTCGCTTTAATATATATTGGAATTACTGGGGAAAGGAAACATTTAAAACCTTTAGGCATCCTAGCTCGTTCAAGAGAGGTTCCTTAACCTTTAATCCTCCTTCCCCCACCCGTGGGCCATGCAATATGCAAGGCAAAAGGTCAGTAATGTGGACAAAGCCAATAGTCTGACTCTAACCCACATTTCTTCTACCCAAGCTATTTGCAGTCAGTGCACAAACACACATCACTGACTTTTATTACTTGCTAAGGGCTGATGTGCTTAAATACTTTAAATACTGGTAAGTATTTAAACCACTCGACATCCATGCATGGCCAAGCAGAAGAGCTTGTGGGCTTTCCTGGGTTACCTATATGGGATGGAGAGGGCCATGGCCAGCAGACTACAGAGCTGGGTCCTCTCCCCAAGAGCTCACAGTTGGCCAACCAGGTCCTCAGCTGATGTGAATCAGTTCTGCTCCCTCCACCTGCCCCCTGGGGTCTTTTTGGGGGTGATCAGTCTATCTATGACCAGCTCTGCCCTGCCGTTCCCACCTGGCAAGCTGCTGGCCAGGCTCATTAGGGGCAACAACGGTCACAGACATAACGATGGACATGGGGTCTTTGCTGAGATGCCATGCCCCCCTGTCACTGCTGTGCACCGAAACATTTCATCTGCGTTTTGGGATGGTTCCTGGCATGCATTTTCTAAAGTAAACATCAGCAGCAAAATCAGCTCCAGACCCTTAAGGGCTGGCAGCTCGATAGAAATGCTTAGCACTGCCACGATAAATATTCACAAGGCGCTCCAGGGAGCAGTGCTTTCATTTCCTCTGCCCTCTCGCTGATGGGGTGACCGTCCTGCCCTGCACGAGCTACAGACACTTCCCCTACATCATCGGGAAGACCAAAGGGACAGGCGAGTTCGAAACGAGACTGCCAGGCAATAATGTGCTGCAAAAGAGATGTGCAGACGCTACAGCCACCCTGCCTCAGTGACCTCTCAAAATACACTCACTTTATCCGTTCCATAATGTCACCCCCTTGTGCTCACACTTACAAGAAATTTCATATTCTCCACAGGTCACTTCTCTCCTGAAATGCTCTCAAAGGAATAGCACAGACGTGTGAAATAGGCGCAGCCACCGGTGTACACAGGGACACAGCAGCACGACCCACCAGCTGAAGGCAGCTTGCCAAAAACCCCGTTCCTGGTGAAAAAGTGAACACAACAGAAAAGGATAAAGCTTTAAAAGACATTCATTCAGCCTTTCTGCTGGCTTTCCACACCAAACTGATTTACCCAACTAAATATTTGGCCCCAAAGCATTATTCCACCAAAGTGATTCACTCTACAATTTCTTTATTTCAGCCAGAAAGGATGGGTGATGGCTGGCAAGAGGGAGCACAAGTCTCCCTCCTCCTTTCTCTCAAGCTATACATAGCTATATAGGTTGATCAGAACAGGCTGCAAGCAGCTGAGCTGGGTTCGCTCCCAGGGGATGCTGCAGATGAGTTGCAGCATGATGAAATGATGATCTTACCATGACCTAATGGGACTTCTTTGTCTGTCTATGGAGAAGCCTTCAATGAGCTCATAGCTCATATGGTTTATCACCATAGTTGGTGATGAGCAACTTTGGAAATGTTGTAGGGAGATGAATAAAGATGCAAGTTTGAATATTCAAGTACATAGAGAGATGCTTGATGATGCCTTTTGTTAGACACACCAGTCACTGATTTATACTCGCTGTCAAAAGGAAGCTAAAGATAGAGTTTGGAAGACAGCGTAAAATGTTGGGTCTGCTGTATGGAGCTTAAATAAAACTATATGTTCAAGAAAATTGTATGCATGTTGCTGTGTCTCTGGATCTCACATAGTTCATCTACAGGTTTGGAACAACTATTAACTCAACTCCAGCTAAATGATACTTCAACCAATGCTGTGGTTGTCAAAGTGTGCATCGACAGTGGCCTTAGCCCATCTGGGAAGTAATTGGAGATGTAACTAAAGATTCAGGAAGGAATCAGCAATACGCAACAGGAATGATGCTTCCAAAGTAGCGCTGCAGCTGATCCCCACTAGACCCGTTTCTTCTGATCGGTATTTATCCAAGAGGAAAACAGGATCAACTCATCATTTACACCAGTGACTTCCTGGGTTTTTTCAGTAGTTTTAAAGATACTGACAAAATGAAAATGCAAAACGATCTGTATTAAGCAAGCTTTTGGCTGTTCTTTGCAGGTTTAAACTTGAAATGCAGCATGTGAATCCATAGCATTTTATGGTTTCATCATATGAGCAGGGCACTTCAGCTAACTTTAGTCTCCCTTTGATAATCTTATATGTCTCATCTGTTCATATCATAACTTTTGAAGAGGTTGTCTGATGTTTTCTTCTGAAGTTCACATAAGAAAGTGAAGAGCCTTTATTTTAGGTTACCTTTAGAAAGGAGGAGGTTGACACATGCAAAATGTAGTTTTCAGTCATTTGTTTTAGTCATTTCAACACGAGAAAAGGAATCTGTCAGTGACAAATTAGTAGGTTTGTTATTCCTAAACTGGTAAATGAGAATATTATACCAGGAATGTGTTCTGGAAATAATACTGTTTTTTATTCTTTCTAAAGCATAAAGAGATGCTGTGCCATGGAATTAGGCCAAAAATGCATTAGCAAAATAGCAAATTAGGAACAAGAGTTTGGTGACACAAATCTGTAATAGCACCTAACCAGATTTCTCAGCAGGAGCATTTTGCTCTCAACAATAAAGATGCTCTCCAAGTTAATAGGTTTAGCCCTAGACACATTACAAGACAAAATGCAATAACTCGAATGTTTATTAGTTCATCTTCTTGTCTCTACCCATGGCTGCTCTCCGGTAACAACTTTACCCCCGAAGTACCAGAGCGATGCTGGGGAGCCTGCACAGAAAGACTTCACACGTGGCTTCTGTCTCACTCAGTGACTCATGATAAGAAATATTTGGGGAATTACTAATATGCAACGTATCTTAATGTCTTTTTTTTATTCCAGTTTTCACTAAAGGCATCGGAAGGTCTTCTATTGACTTTAACGGGCTCTAAATGTGGGTAACAAAAATCCTGATCAGACTTTGCAAGAAGGTTTTCTGGACTGATCCCTGAAATTCTGGGCACTACTCACCTCCCCCTCCTCAGAATGGAGCCGCGGATTTGCTCCTAATGCAGAGGAAAAAAGAGGGCAGGATTTTAAGCATTCCT